>NC_044401.1:25775000-26078846 GCF_006542625.1 Nomascus leucogenys | reverse complement strand
AAATAATTTCAGTTTGTATCAATTAGATGAGAGCAACCTAAATAGCTCATGAATTATTGAATAAAGTAACTTTTGAGAATATATAAAGTATAAAAATTCATTTAAGTAATTGCTAATACAATTTAATTTAATTTCAAAATAATTGTCATTAAAATATATTTGTTTACTATAAACTTTTTTGTGTTTTAAGCATTTTATATTATCCCAGAAAACAAATTATATGTTAATAACAGATTTTACAAAAATACGTTTTTAGATATTGTCAATTAGGTTGAGATGCTAACCCCAAATTTTGTGGAACTGAGGCATTCATTAAAAAAATTACAGTTAACTTAGGTTATTTTTTAGATTACAAGTGTTTATTAAAGTATTTTGTTCTCCTACACACACACATGTGTGTGTGCACACAGCCATGCACAAACACACATGCAAACATTATGTAAATATATAAGCAAGATCCAAATGGAAGTTCTGAAAAACAAAATTTTAAGGAGCCAGCTAATATTCATTTACTTTTGAATTTGCGGAATCTTTGTCAATGCTTTGGAAGCATTTATTTTTTCTCAAAATATCAACCCTAGAAGAGTTCCAGATGTATGAAATAATATTCCATGTAATTTTTTGATATAAAAGAATTAATTTTTTAATGCAAAGTGATTTATTTGGGAAAAGTACTTATTTTGACGTTAAGAATAGTTCACTACAAAGATGTGTCAGTTCAAGCCCATGTTGCATCTAGTCTCTTGGACATTGATGATTATTTCTTCTTTAAGCTGAAGAAGAAAAATAAAAATGAAAATTTTAATTTGATTGCTAAAAGATAATACATTGAAAAACTCTAGGAAAAGAGTAAGTTCTCCTTAAATATTTGATTATAAATGTAATCACATTCCTTGCAAACAGGAAACTTAAATTTATGAAACGGTACTGCCATGAAAAAATGTCACCATATAGATTTAAATATTTGTCTCACTACCAACTTCGACATTGGAAAACTGACTCTATAACTTTTTGCTTTGTTTTGTTTTTTATTTGGCCAATAGAAAGAAAAGAAACCAACATCTACAAGTGAAATATATTTATTTATTTCTGATCACGGAGAATATAAAATTTTTGTAATAACTTCTAAGACTGTTTTGTTAGCAGTTTCATAACTTCGTTATTTACCACGTCATTTTTAAACACTTTGGAGCTAAATGATTTTCTAAATGTCCATGAATACAGAAAACATCTCAGATAAATGATTGGAGACATACTCTCTTTCCTGTAAGTCACTTAAGTGTTTTTTGAACAATTATATATTATTTTTATTTATTTCTTCAAATAACAAAAAATTGTTTCTCATATTTGTGGTTGCATCATCATCAACAAGTACTACTTTGTATGTACTACAATTACTAGAACTCATATTAGCTAATATATATTGCTTCCTATTCTGTGCCTAGGTTTTAATTTATGAAGGTGACTGAATGTCAACTGGGAGAGATCTATGCCATGAAAGTTTAACGTTACTCACATTCCCCCCAGAATCTCGAGGTGCAACACACCATGCAAGATCACAAGGGAAGCATCAGATTTAGGTCAGGAAACAGAAGCAGGAGTCAGGGGAAAGGCTTAAGCCAGAGCCTTTAGTGGGGTTTCTGCAGGAATACACAGTTTAGGATTGGCCACTTCGAATAATTCTGGTACGCTTTGGGCTATGAGAGTGGTCTCTATGAGAGTGATTTTCTATGTAAGAGTGGTTTGGTACCTGGTACTGAATTGATTTACTGCAGAGAAGATAGTGGTTTGTTGTGTGATAGATAAGGAGTTGAGGGGATAAAGAGCCAGGTAGGGGCCTGGCCTTGGATTAGCTAGTTTGATCATAAAAGGCATGCTCCAGGCAAGTTGTCTACAACCCCCAAGAATTAGCTAGGCGAGCTGGTCATTCTCCAAGTCTGGAAGGCCCCCAAGAGATGTCAAAACATCATAAAATATAGAAAATAATAAAACATAATGAATATACTTATTCAGTGAAGATACTAAGCATCTTATGGGTGTTATCTCTTTGATATTCATTTTAAGTGTATAATCCATTAGAGTATATAAATATTACATTTCAATTTCAATTTTCCGATTAAAAACTGAGGCGCAAAGAGGTTACCTTATGTGTTCCAGTCTGCACAGTAAGTATGGTGGAGGAGCATGGGTTTAAATCATTACCTATGTAGCACAAAATTCAGGCTCTTTGTCACTACACTGTATTGCTTTCCCCAACTATGTAAACAGAATATTCTAAAAACAGAGGCAGATAAGAAATAGTCAATTTGTGGAATATCTCATAGTAAAATTAATAAATAAGATCTAGAAGAAAAACATCCTTGGTTGATATTATTAAAAATCCATGCATAAATTTCTCTAGGCATAGGAACCCATGGGGATTCTCATTCTATGTTCTGGAGTAGATATAGTAACCTGAAATAATCAGTTTAGACTCTGGCATACAGTTCTTTCCATGTTTTTTCACTCCTTATCCTGGCTATCATTAGTATGTTGAGAGGTCATAATTTAAATAATTAAAATTGCTTAAAAAAGCATTTTGACATATGAGAAAATGATCATGGCTTAATGTTTCTCATGTAAATACACATATTTATGTTTACAGAAACACAACATATGCACACAAACACGTGAAAAAACTAAGAATAACCTGGACTTATAAGAAAAGGACACATGGGGCATCTTTACACAGCTTTAATAAAATTCTATCTTGAAAACTATTGACAGAAATATTTACAAATATGAAACAATTTGTTTTACTTGTCAGGATTATCAATCAATAATGACAATAAATAAATAATTACATTTCACATATTCATAGAAATTTTTCATTGACGTGAAGTGCAAGTAATTTGATTATTATAAAATTTCCTGTTTCAATCAGAATAGGCTATGTTATGCTGAAGTTCCTTAAAAAAACAAGATTTATTTATTATTTATATTGTGTGTTCATTATGAATTGTCTGGGGCCTCTGTTTTAATTGTATCTAAATGCAATGGGATGTGACTTCTACCATTTGGAATAACAGTCACCTTGGCAAGGGAAAAGGATCTGATGAGTTCTCCATGGATGCTGAAATATTTGTACTTGCAAATTACATAGAAATTCTGCAGTTATTCCATTGTCCAAAGCGAGTTACATGGTCTTGACTAACTCAAGGATGTATGTTGAAGTAAGGGAGATTATTTGTCAACAACCCTAAAAAAATACAACATATTCCTTTTCACCAAATCAAAGAAGAAACATTAATGATAAACCAAATTTCATGTTAAATTTGTTAAAATATATAAATATATAAAAATCTATTTAAGCATCATAGTAATGCTAAATCTAATAAGGAGTTTTATCTTAATATGCTTTCTGGTGACAAACAGAACTTAGGGCTCCAGGAAAAATCTTCTCCACATCACTTGCTTTATATTTGAAAAGAAAGTTAATTACATGCAAATATCTTGACATGTGGGTAATGCTGCCACTAGTAGTAGAGACAAACAATACTTCAAGTTACAAGGAGGATTTGAACAGCAGAATCTTTTAAATTACAGAATTAGAACACCATTTATGAAATAGGGAATCCTTTCCCCATTTCTTGTTTTTGTCAGGTTTGTCAAAGATCAGATAGTTGTAGATATGCAGCATTATTTCTGAGGGCTCTGTTCTGTTCCATTGGTCTATATCTCTGTTTTGATACCAGTACCATGCTGTTTTGGTGACTGTAGCCTTGTAGTATAGTTTGAAGTCAGATAGCGTGATGCGTCCAGCTTTATTCTTTTGGCTTGGGATTGACTTGGCAATACGGGCTGTTTTTTGGTTCCATATGAACTTTGAAGTAGTTGTTTCCAATTCTGTTAAGAAAGTCATTGGTAGCTTGATGGGGATGGTATTGAATCTATAAGTCACCTTGGGCAGTATGGCCATTTTCATGTTACTGATTCTTTCTATCCATGAGCATGGAATGTTCTTCCATTTGTTTGTATCCTCTTTTATTTCATTGAGCAGTGGTTTGTAGTTCTCCTTGAAGAGGTCCTTCACATCCCTTGTAAGTTGGATTCCTAGGTATTTTATTCTTTTTGAAGCAATTGTGAATGGGAATTCACGCATGATTTGGCTCTCTGATTGTCTGTTATTGGTGTATAAGAATGCTTGTGATTTTTGCACATTGATTTTGTATCCTGAGAGTTTGCTGACGTTGTTTATCAGCTTAAGGAGATTTTGGGCTGAGACAATGGGGTTTTCTAGATATACAATCATGTCATCTGCAAACAGAGACAATTTGACTTCCTCTTTACCTAATTGAATACCCTTTATTTCCTTCTCCTGCCCAATTGCACTGGCCAGAACTTCCAACACTATGTTGAATAGGAGTGGTGAGAGAGGGCATCCCTGTCTTGTGCCAGTTTTCAAAGGGAATGCTTCCAGTTTTTGCCCATTCAGTATATTGGCTGTGGGTTTGTCATAGATAGCTCTTATTATTTTGAGATACGTCCCATCAATACCAAATTTATTGAGAGTTTTTAGCATGAAGGGCTGCTGAATTTTGTCAAAGGCCTTTTCTGCATCTATTGAGATAATCATGTGGTTTTTGTCGTTGGTTCTGTTTATATGCTGGATTATGTTTATTGATTTGCGTATGTTGAGTCAGCAAATCCTTCACCCAAGGATGAAGCCCACTTGATCATGGTGGATAAAAGCTTTTTAATGTGCTGCTGGATTCGGTTTGCCAGTATTATATTGAAGATTTTTGCATCGATGTTCATCAGGGATATTGGTCTGAAATTCTCTTTTTTGGTTTTGTCTCTGCCAGGCTTTGGTATCAGAATGATGCTGGCCTCATAAAATGAATTAGGGTGAATTCTCTCTTTTTCTATTGATTGGAATAGTTTCAGAAAGAATGGTACCAGTTCCTCCTTGTACCTCTGGTAGAATTCGGCTGTGAATCCATCTGATCCTGGACATTTTTTGGTTGGTAAGCTATTAATTATTGCCTCAATTTCAGAGCCTGTTAGTGGTCTATTAAGAGATTCAACTTCTTCCTGGTTTAGTCTTGGGAGGGTGTATGTGTTGAGGAAAAATTATCCATTTCTTCTAGATTTTCTAGTTTATTTGCGTAGAGGTGTTTATAGTATTCTCTGATGGTAGTTTGTATTTCTGTGGGATCGGTGGTGATATCCCCTTTGTCATTTTTTTATTGCATCTATTTGATTCTTCTCTCTTTTCTTCTTTATTAGTCTTGCTAGCGGTCTATCAATTTTGTTCATCTTTTCAAAAAACCAGCTCCTGGATTCATTGATTTTTTTAAGGGTTTTTTGTGTCTCTATCTCCTTCAGTTCTGCTCTGATCTTAGTTATTTCTTGCCTTCTGCTAGCTTTTGAATTTGTTTGCTCTTGCTTCTCTAATTCTTTTAATTGTGATGTTATGGTGTCAATTTTAGATCTTTCCTGATTCCTCTTGTGGGCATTTAGTGCTATAAATTTCCCTCTACACACTGCTTTGAAGGTGTCCCGGAGATTCTGGTATGTTGTGTCTTTGTTCTCGTTGGCTTCAAAGAACATCTTTATTTCTGCCTTCATTTCCTTATGTACCCAGTAGTCATTCAGGAGCAGGTTGTTCAGTTTCCATGTAGTTGAGTGGTTCTGAGTGAGTTTCTTAATCCTGAGTTCTAGTTTGGTTGCACTGTGGTCTGAGAGACAGTTTGTTATAATTTCTGTTCTTCTACATTTGCTGAGGAGTGCTTTACTTCCAACTATGTGGTCAATTTTGGAGTAGGTGTGGTGTGGTGCTGAAAAGAATGTATATTCTGTTGATTTGGGGTGGAGAGTTCTGTAGATGTCTGTTAGGTCTGCTTGGTGCAGAGTTGAGTTCAGTTCCTGGATACCCTTGTTAACTTTCTGTCTCGTTGATCTGTCTAACGTTGACAGTGAGGTGTTAAAGTCTCCCATTATTATTGTGTGGGAGTCTAAGTCTCTTTGTAGGTCTCTAAGGACTTGTTTTATGAATCTGGGTGCTCCCGTATTGGGTGCATATATATTTAGGATAGTTAGCTCTTCTTGTTGAATTGATCCCTTTACCATTATGTAATGTCCTTCTGTGTCTCTTTTGATCTTTGTTGGTTTAAAGTCTGTTTTATCAGAGACTAGGATTGCAACCCCTGCTGTTTTTTGTTTTCCACTTGCTTGGTAGATCTTCCTCCATCCCTTTATTTTGAGCCTATGTGTGTCTCTGCACATGAGATGGATTTCCTGAATGCAGCACACTGATGGGTCTTGACTCTTTATCCAATTTGCCAGTTTGTGTCTTTTAATTGGAGCTTTTAGCCCATTTACATTTAAGGTTAATATTGTTATGTGTGAATTTGATCCTGTCACTATGATGTTAGCTGGTTATTTTGCTCGATAGTTGATGCAGTTTCTTCCTAGCCTCGATGGTTATAATTTTTATAACCATTTTGGCATGTTTTTTTATATGGCATGTTTTTATATTTTGGCATGTTTTTGCAGTAGCTGGTACTGGTTGTTCCTTTCCATGTTTAGTGCTTCTTTCAGGAGCTCTTTTAGGGCAGGCCTGGTGGTGACAAAATCTCTCAGCATTTGCTTGTATGTAGAAAGCTGAAACTGGATCCCTTCCTTACACCTTATACGAAAATTAATTCAAGATGGATTAAAGATTTAAATGTTAGACCTAAAACCATAAAAAACCCTAGAAGAAAACCTAGGCAATACCATTCAGGACGTAGGTATGGGCAAGGACTTCATGTCTAAAACACCAAAAGGAATGGAAACAAAAGCCAAAATTGATAAATGGGGTCTAATTAAACTAAAGAGCTTCGGCACAGCAAAAGAAACTGCCATCAGAGTGAACAGGCAACCTACAGAATGGGAGAATATTTTTGCAATCTACTCATCTGACAAAGGGCTAATATCCAGAATCTACAAGGAACTCAAACAAATTTACAAGAAAAAAACAAACAACCCCATCAACAAATGGGCAAAGGATATGAACAGACATTTCTCAAAAGAAGACATTTATGCAGCCAACAGACACATGAAAAAATGCTCATCATCACCGGCCATCAGATAAATGCAAATCAAAACCACAATGAGATACCATCTCACACCAGTTAGAATGGCAATCATTAAAAAGTCAGGAAACAACAGGTGCTGTAGAGGATGTGGAGAAATAGGAACAGTTTTACACTGTTGGTGGGACTGTAAACTAGTTCAACCATTGTGGAAGTCAGTGTGGCGATTCCTCAGGGATCTAGAACTAGAAATACCATTTGACCCAGCCATCCCATTGCTGGGTATATACCCAATGGATTATAAAACATGCTGCTATAAAGACACATGCACACGTATGTTTATTGTGGCACTATTCACAATAGCAAAGACTTGGAACCAACCCAAATGTCCAACAATGATAGACTGGATTAAGAAAATGTGGCACATATATACCATGGAATACTATGCAGCCATAAAAAATGATGAGTTCATGTCCTTTGTAGGGACATGGATGAAGCTGGAAACCATCATTCTCAGCGAACTATCACAAGGACAAAAAACCAAACACCGCATGTTCTCATTCATAGGTGGGAATTGAACAATGAGAACACATGGACACAGGAAGTGGAACATCACACACTGGGGCCTGTTTTGTGGTGGGGGAGTGGGGAGGGATAGCATTAGGAGATATACCTAATGTTAAATGAAGAGTTAATGGGTGCAGCACCCCAACATGGCACATGTATACATATGTAACAAACCTGCACGTTGTGCACATGTACCATAAAACTTAAAGAGTAATAAAAACAATTACAGAATTACAAATTTATGAATTTGTCAAAGTCTTTCTCTCATGTACCTGAAAGCCCTCTACAACTTAGCATTATTTTTCAATAGTGTGAGGTCCCTTATTTATTTATTTATTTATTTATTTATTGCTTCTTCTATGTTTCAATCAATGGTACTAGTTCTGGAAATAATATGCTTTAATGCAATACATCAAAAATTGTACCATACAACTGCAGAATACATATCCAGTAGAAACCACACTTTGAATTTCGATCTTTTACTAGGCTACTGATAATGCAATATGATACTATTTCACAGTGCTCGGCAGTGGCCACAAGCCATTCTCTTTTTCACTTCTTTTGGTATAGTAATCATTAAATTACATGAGATATTCAAAACTTTGTTATAAAACAGAGTTAGTGTTAGTTTTCCCCAGTGGTAGGCTAATGTAAGTGTTCTGAGAATGTTTAAGATAGGCTAGGGTAAGCTGTGATGTTTGATAAGTTAGGTTTATTAAATGCATTTTTGACTTACAATATTTTCAACTTAGGGATTTATCAGAATATAATTTCATTTTAAGTTGAGAAGTATTTGTATAAAAACAGTTGATACAAATAGTTGATAATTATTTTTAGTTAAAATTTATTGAAAATTTATATAGTCAAATACAAGTAAGTTTTATGTATAGATATTTATATTATTATCAAATTAATCTAAATGTGAAAAATTACTACTACATAATTATTGATTTTGTTAAAATGAAGAGAAAAACATTTTTTGGAATGCATAATGCCTTGTTAAATGCAGTATATTTATTTATTTGCTTATTCAATAACATGAACAAATCATCACAGACATGTATTATAATAATTAATGCTGCTTTTATATTTCACTTACCAATAGATAAATCATAGCTTTACTCATTTTTCTTTTAATTTTGTCAATATGGATTCATATTTTTCATAATAGGTGGATATGTCACCTTTTATGTAACTGTTATTTTGATTTTTGTATTTTGAATGTTTGGAATTATACTCTGTGATCACATGTGTACTTTGTCCCCGTTTCTAAACAAGCTAGAGGAAGTCAAATTATCTCTTTGCTGATGACATAATTTTATAACTAGAAAACCCTAAAGATTCCTATAAAAGATACTTGGACTTGATAAATACCTTTAGTAAAGTTTCAGGATACAACATCAAAGTAAAAATATCAGTAAGTTTATTTTTGCCTCATGAAATAGTAAGACATTTTACTCTTTGTTTTTCTTTTCCAAAAACACTCCTCTGAACTGTATCAAGCCTTTAGGACATCCATCTTTTTCTTGATGTATTGGGAAAACTGAATATGGTTAAAAGTAAAATTCAATCTGACTTGCAGCTTTGCCCTTATGAATCCTACATTACACTGACTTCTATTGTCAGTGTAATATGAGGACATTAGTTAAATCTCTGAACAAAAGTGTTTGAACATGGACTACCTAGACTTTTAATTACTGGCAACTGCAGGTTTTTAGACTGGTATGAATTCATTTCTAGCTGTCCAAAAATGTCCATCCATTTAAATATAAAGGCTTTTTTGCAGTACAGCTGTTTCTGAATCAGGTTGTTTGCATCTATGAATTCATCAAGTAGGCTATCCATGTCTAAAATATCCACTTCTAATCTTTTCTCATCTTACATAACACTTTTTAGTCTTCTATGATATATCTTTCTGTTACTCAAAACCTGGAATTCTTTTAGTTCCACTAAGATGAGATTTTGAATACCATATCTTTATTTATATTCATCGCCTAGAATAAGGGTTGGGTCAAATAGGATCCACCACTTGTTTTTGTAAGACCTGTGATCTAAAATTGTTTGATGATCTTTGAAAAGGCCACAGGGAGCCTAGAAAATTTGAACTGACTACAGCTATGTTTTCTGCGTTCTTGTTTTATGTTTTCACAAAAACCCATTTGTGAATAAAATGACTCATTTCTTGAAGCATTACAACTTCAGAATTCAAAAAAGTTACCCACAATGTTAAAGGAATTTCTCACTTATTTTTTTGCTAAAACTGTTGCTAATTTGGAATCCAACTTTGATTTCACAAATTCAAATTATCTCTATGATTTAAAACTATTTTCTCTGAGAATAGATGTTTTAATTGTGATGACATCCAATGTGCTTCAGAATATTTTAAAATGAGGATATTTTAGACATAGATAGCCTATTTGATGAATTCATAGATGCAGACAACCTGATTCAGAAACAGCTGTATTGCAAAAAAAGCCTTTATGTTTAAATGGATGGACATTTTTGGAGAGCTAGAAATGAATTCATACCAGTCTAAAAACCTGCATTTGCCAGTAATTAAAAGTCTAGGTAGTCCATGTTCAAACACTTTTGTTCAGAAATTCAACTAATGTCTTCATATTACACTGACAATAGAAGTCAGTGTAATGTAGGATTCATAAGGGCAAAGCTGCAAGTCAGATTGAATTTTACTTTTGACCCTATTCAGTTTTCCCAATACATCAAGAAAAAGATGGATGTCCTAAAGGCTTGATACAGTTCAGAGGAGTGTTTTTGGAAAAGAAAAACAAAGAGTAAAATGTCTTACTATATCATGAGTCAAAAATAAACTTATTGTTATTTTTTGTTAAATAGAGGTAGTATCTGTTCAATTATTCCATTGTATTTACGTTCCTTTTTAAAAGACATATATATATATATATAATGTATATATATATATATATCTTAAGAATCTAAAAAAAATTGGTTACAAAATTTGATATCCAATGTTGCTACTGATATTTTTACTTTGTTTTTGTATCCTGAAACTTTACTGAAGGTATTTATTAAGTCGAAGTATCTTTTATAGGAATCTAGGGTTTTATAGGTATATAATTATGTCATCAGCAAAGAAATAATTTGACTTCCTCTTTTCCAACTTGGATGCCTTTTATTTTTTTCTCTTATCTGATTGCTCTAGTTAGGACTTTCAGTACTATGTTGAGTAGACATGGTGAGAGTGAACATCCTTGCTTGTTCCAGGTCTTCGGGGAAATGCTTCTAACTTTTCCCCATTCAGTATGATGTTGGCTGTATGTTTTTCATAGATGGCTCTTATTATTTTGAAGTATTGTTCCTTCAACGCCTAGTTTGTTGAAGGTTTTTATCAAAAGGAATGTTAGATTTTATTCAGTGCTTTCTTCTGCATCTATTGAGATGACCATGTGGTTTGTTTTTACTTCTGTTTGTATGGTGAGTCACATTTATTGATTTGCCTATTTTGAAGCACTCTTGCATTCCTGGAATAAAACCCACTTGATTGTGATGAATTATCTTTTTGATGCACTGTTGAATTTGGTTTGCTAGTATTTTTTTGAGGATCTTTGCATTTATGTTTATCAGGAATATTGACCTGCAGTTTTCTTTTTCTGTTGTGTCTTTGCCTGATTTGGACTTCAGGGTGATATTGTATTTGTAGAATGAGTTAGAGAGGAATCCCTCTTAACTGATTTTTTGGAATAGTTTCAGTAATATTGGTACAATCTCTTCTTTGTATGTCTGGTAGAATTCAGCTGTGAATCTGTCTCATCTTGAGATTTTTTTGTTCAAAGATTATTCATTAGGAATTCAGTTTAGTTACTCATTATGGGCTTGTTTAGGATTTCTATTATTTCCTGGTTCAATTCTTGGGATGTTGTATGTTTCCAGGAATTTACCCTTTTCCTCTAGGTTTCCGAGATTGTGTGCATAAAGGTGTTTATGGTAGTTTCTGATGGTCTTTTGTGTATCTGTGGTATCAGTTGTAATGTTTCTTTTATCATTTCTGTTGTACTTATTTTAATCTTTTTATCTTGGTTAATCTAGCTAGTGGTCACTCAATTTTGTTTATCCTTTCAAATAACCAACTTTTCACTTTGTTGATCCTTTGTATCATTTTTGTTGGTCTCACTTGTACTTAGTTCTTCTCTGTTCTTTGTTATTTCTTTTTTCCTGTTAGATCTGGGTGTTGTTTGTTCTTGTTTTTCTAGTTCCTAGAGTTGCAACATGAAGTTGTTAATTTGAGATCTTCCTATATTTTTGATGTAGGCATTTAGCACTATAAACTTTCTTCTTAGCACTACTTTTGCTGTATCCCAGAGATTTGAGTACATTGTGTCTGTATTTTTTTGGTTTTGAAAAATTGTTTTGATTTCTGCCTTAATTTTTTTTTTTTTTTTTTTTTTTTTTTTTTTTTTTTTGTTTGTTTTGTTTTTTTTTGAGAAGGAGTCTTGCTCCGTTACTCATGCTGGAGTGCAGTGGCGCGATCTCAGCTCACTGCAAACTCCACTTCCTGAGTTCACACCATTCTACTGCCTCAGCCTCCTGAGTAGCTGAGACTACAGGTGCCCACCAGTACGCCCGGCTAATTTTTTTGTATTTTTAGTAGAGACGGAGTTTCACCGTGTTAGCCAGGATGGTCTCGATCTCCTGACCTAGTGATCTGCCCACCTCAGCCTCCCAAAGTGCTGGTATTACAGGCATGAGCCACTGCACTCAGCTGATTTCTGTCTTAATTTTATTACTTATCCAATAGTAATTCAGGAGCAAGTTACTTACTTTCCATATTCTTGTGTAGTTTTGAGCATTATTCTTGGTATTGATTTTTAATTTTATTCCACTGTGGTCCAAGAAGATACATGATGTGATTTGGATTCTTTTATTTCATTGAAACCATATGCTTTTTGCCAAACACATGGTTGATTTTGGAGAATGTTCCCTATGCAGAAGATAAGGAAGTTATTTCTATGGTTGGTGAGTAGACTGTTCTGTAAATGTCTGTTAGGTCCATTCGGTCTATAGTCCAGTTTAAGTCCAGAGTTTCTTGGTTAATTTTCTGCCTCGATGACCTATATAATAATATCAGGTCTAGTATGTCTAGTCCCCCACTATTCTTGCATTGTGATCCATGTGTTTCTTAGGCCTAGCAGTATTTGTTTGGTGAATCTGGGTGCTCTGGTGTTCAGTGCATTTATTTTTATGCCTGCTAACACAACAGTAATTCTGCAGCCCATGATCAAGAATAATTTCAACTTTGAAGTCTTATTAGTTAGGAAATACATTTTATAAGACTATAGCTGTCATAGATAGTTATTCCTTTGATGGATCTGGGAAAATCAATTGAAAACCTTCCGGGAAGGATTTATGATTCTAGAGGCCATTAAGAACATCCACGTTTTATGGGAGTAGATCGAAGTATTAACATTAACAGGAATTTGGGAGAAATTAATCCTGAACCCAATAGATGATTTTGAGATTTTGAGGGGATAAAGATTTCAGTAGAGAAGTAACTGCAAAGAAATATAGAGATAACTAGAATTAGAAGTAGAGCCCAAAGAGGTGACTGAGTTGCTGCAATCCTATGAATACAACTTGAGTTGGATGAGTAGTTGCTTCTTATGGATAAGCAAAGAAAGTGGTTTCTTGAAATGGAATCTACTTCTGGTGAAGATATTGTGAACCTTGTTAAAATGACAATGAAGGACTTAGAATATTACATCAATGTCATTGATGAAGCAGTGGTAAAATTTGAGAGGATTGACTCTGGTTTTGAAGGGAGTTCTCCTGTGGGTAAAATGCTATCAAACGACATTGCATGCCACATAGAAATTTTTCTTGAAAGGAAAAGTCAGTTTATTTTCTCATTTTAGGAAATAGTCACAGCCACCCCAGCCTTAAGTAACCACCACCCTGATCACTCAACAACAATGAACACTGAGGCAAGACTCTCCGCTAGCAAAAAGATTATGACTTGTTGAAGACTCAGATAATTGTTAGTATTTTTTAGCAATAAAGTGTTTTTAATTTAGATTTCTATTTTTTTTATTAAACCTAATGCTGTTGCACACTTACATAGCAATAGACTATAGTGTAAACGTAACTTTTATATGCACTGGGAAAACAAAATATTTGTGTGACTTGGAACCAAACTTATCTCCACGTTATGCCTAGATAGATAGATAGATAGATAGATAGATATTCATGTATATCTACCTCTCTCTATATGTGTGTATATATACTATATATCTATATATAGATATCATATATATACTATATGTCTATATATAGATACCATTTATATCTATATATGCATGTGTATATATAGATATACATGTATATATCTACATACATATTCTATATATGTGTACATATAGATATATATATATAGCTCTATATATTCAAAATCAAAAACTCAAGGTAATATTTTATAGGTATATATGTTGATGGATGTGTGAAAGAAACAGAGTAGTAAGGAAGTGAATGCCACAAAAATAATATTACAGTTACCTATATGTGAAAAGAAACAGAGTAGTAAGGAAACGAATACCATGAAAATAATATTACAGTTACCTATATGGGCAAAGAGAGAGTTCTCATTAGTAAAGGACAAATAGAAGTTTCTGGTATGTAGTGATGTTTTATTTTTTGACATGATTGTAGATACATCGAGTTTTGGCACTATAAAGCTACATTTATATGTTTATGCAATTTTGTATATATTTTTCACATTTGTGCATATCACATTTCACATAAAATTTTCATGACAGAAAAAGAGAGAGTCAAAAGTTGTCCCTTGGAAGCCAAGTACAAAACGTATTTCATAAAAGGGAGTGAGGTGTAATTATTGATTATCTGTAGGTTAGATTGTATTGCTGTTATTTATGGAAAACTGTACTTTCTAATAGAAAGCCCAGGATTTAACATACATATTTATCTTCCCTGAATGTGGGTATGTCTCTGCCACAGACAGACCTGTCCCTGGAGAATAAAGAAACAAATTTCCCTCTCTGTGGGCATAGGATTTTATTAATACAGAGCAAGGGGTTCCATGCTTAATATATTCTTCCAAACTTATTAACCTCTTACCCAAAGAGAAAGAGTGGGCACTAAGAGGACTACAGCCCATGGTAGCACCTTTTCAGGAGAGTAACTTCCTAAAATTAGTTATTAAATCAATGGTCAATGGAAAATATGACCATCCTCCCAAGAGAAAACCAGGTCAGAAGGTCATGGGACCCCTTAAGATTTATTTGTATTTTTTTATTCTCTGAGTAAAATCAGATGAGCTATGACTTTTTTTTTTTTTTTTTTTTTGAGATGGAGTCTCTTTCTGTTGCCCAGGCTATAGTGCAGTGGAGTGATCTTGGCTCACTGCAACCTCCGCCTCCTCTGTTCAAGAGACTCTCCTTCTCAGCCTCCCGAGTAGCAGGGACTACAAATGGGTGCCACCATGCTTGGCTATTTTTTTTTTTTTTTTTGTATTTGTAATAGAGACAGGGTTTCACCATGTTGGTCAGGCTGGCCTCAAACTCCTGACCTCAGGTGATCTGCCCACCTCGGTCTCCAAAAGTGCTGGTATTACAGGTGTGAGCCACCACACCAGGCCCAGATGAGCTATTACTTTGTCAAGGTATAGATTTAAAAACATGAAATATTTTAATATTTTAATATTTTTTCTGATTTTGTTTAGAAATTAATTGTAAATAATATGTTTCTTAATTAATTTTAGGTCTTATTATTATTTACATTCCTAATCTATCCCATGTACATATTCTGTTAAGCAACTGGTTATACATTTAATTGTATTATTTTTTATTCAATAGTATTTATTGAACTGCTAATATAGTTCCAGAATTACCCTACATATTGATATAAATACCACCAGCTTTTTCTTTTCAGGTCAACATTGTTTTACGGTAAATTATACCAGGACCCTATTGCTAACACATTATTGCTTTAGCTTTTGTGATTCATAAAACAGATGTGAAAAAAAATCAATGTGGTTCTAAAAGTGAACAATGCCTCTCAGTCTAAGCTACCGTCACCACATGAAACCCATCATTAATGCACAATATTAAAATATCATGAAACCAGTAAGTCTTATTTTATTTTTTCCTCAGGACACAAGGAAAATAATAGAAAGGATTGAAAAGCTATGATTTCTTTTGATAAGTTACTGCTTTTCAAATTAGGTTCATTCTCATCTGATAGTCTAAAGTGAGGTGATTATATTTATTATTATTTTAAATTGTTTTAATAGAAATGTTCCCTACTATATTATATCTCTAGAGAGGTGAATCAGTATTTTAAAATATTAATAACTTGTTATATAATATTTAATGCTTTATGTGCTAACCAATTTTACATAGAAAATGATTGGTGCAGACACAATGGAGGAGATGGATTTGATGTGAGATATATCATGTAAATAGTTGCTTTATAAAGGAATCACAATAGTATATGTTATAGAAAATCTTGACTTCATCTTTCTCAACATCCACCTCAATTTATAACAAACTTTTCTAACCTTGTCAGAAAATTGTTTGCTCACAAATTACCAATCAGTTATCTTATCCTAAACCTCACCTGCAGTGATTATCTGTGGAAAACCTCTAAGGTTATCTTTTTAAAGTTTTGTCACCTGAGAAAATAATGTGTTCTTTGACATAAATGTTCATCTATGCCAGATATTAGGCATATTGAAAACAAGTAGGTATAGATACAGAGAAAATATGGGATTATTTGTCTGTGGTAAAGCACAATATCACACAAATATTTACTCAATAACAGGAAAAGGCTGTTAAGCCTATTAGAAAAAAAAGTTCCAATTATGTTCACATCTATAAATTAAAATAATCATACCTGGTAATTTGATCCTAGTTTTGTTTACATGTGTCAATGTGGAAGTTCAAATTCTAAACATGTACTACAAATTCATTAAAAAATCCATGCTCATGAAGCCTCATATCATTATAGACTCCTTTCCATTTGTATTGACACTTGCTTTCAACTGAATCTATAGGCATACTGAATAATCCACCTGCTTACAGTCCCACATACCTATAGAACTAAGTTACACTATTAAGATACTCATACAAATGACCATATTTATAAGTAAATATATAAGCATATTTTAAAAACCAATCTATGAAAGTCCAAATAGAAAGGAATAATAAATGTACACTTAATTATGATTATGTAATTTAATAACAATTTAGAGAAAGATTATATAAAACAATGAATACACTGTTCTAAATCAGTGGTTCTCAATTACAGCTTGACTCTGAGTCACCTGCAGGGTCTGTTAAAACCAGATTCTGCATCCCACCTTCAGAGTTTCTGTATCTTTAGTTCAGGTGTAGGGCTCGAAAACTTGCATTTCTAAAAAGTTCCTAGATAAGGTTGAAGCTGCTAGTTCAATAACTGCATTTTGAATGCCACTGCTTTAAAACATTCAAACTGTGATTCTTTTTTTAAGATGTTGCTTTACATGCAACTGTATATAGAATATTAGCCATGAAAAAAATAACTTACAGATAATCCTGAATAGTATTCCACATTCTAACTTTCATTTGAGATACTTAGAAACTGAGACACAAGGATATTAAGTGAATCACTGAGTGCATAACTCAATGCATTTTACACTGAAGATGAATTTGGATGCATGAGAAGATTCATGACTATATGGGTTGAAAAGGTGAACAATTGGTAGTAGATAAGAGAAATATTTTGAGAGATAAGAAAAGATTCAGTGGACTACAGTGACTACACAATACCAGTAAATATATTCTAAATTAACAATGAAAATATTAATTGAAGCTGACTTTTAAGTTTCAGTTTCTACATGTAACAAGATTGAAAACATCAATTGCATCCTTAACAGCAAGACAAAAGCTGAGCAAACAAAAAATCAAAGACATTTTCTTATTCACTGGAGAATTGAGGACTCTGGGCCAAACCACCACCCTTGGATCTATAGAGACAAGAGAATACATAAAATCACAGTCAAAATCGGCTTATTTGGACCAGAAGCCACTGGAGTCCTACACTATCTGAAACACTTGTATGATTCTTTTCCTGAATTCTGAGGACTATAAACTAGTATGAGAGTAAGAAATTTCTGGGGACCACAGTCTTTGAATACATTTACTTTCATGAGTTCACTTTCAGGAAACCCATGAAATTCTTAAACCACATAAAATCAAAAGCAGAGGAATGAAAACAGTAACCACAATGAAATAAACCCATATGTTCTCCATAACAAAGGCTTGCCCTCTAATGTAAACACTGTAAGAGCCTTATTGGACATAGGCTGAAGGACAATAATTCTGACAACATCAATTCCTGGGGAGCATATGGAGCATTGAAAACTCTCATTTACTGTGGGATACAAAATGGCCTAACCACTGTGGAAGACAGTTTGGTAGTTTTTTCAAATGTAAACCAAGTTTTACCATATAGTCCTGCAATCGTGTTCCTAGGCATTTACTTAAATCATTTGAAAACTATGTCTACACAGAATGTATACAAGAATGTTTGTAGAAGCTTTATTCGAAATCACCAAAAATTAAAAGTCATCAGGATTCTCTTTGATAGGAGAATGAGGAAATAAAATATGGTATGTCCATGCAAGAGAATAATATTCAGCAATAAAAATATGAATTATTAAGCCATTAAGATACATAGGTGATTCAAAGTTCCTATTTCTAAGTTTTAAAAGCCAGTCTGAAAGTCTACCTACTGCATCTTTCCAATTATATGACATTCTGGAAAAGGCAAAACTATAGAGACAACAAAAATTGGCTTAACTTCCCTATAACATCACCTTGGAGCTTAGGGTATCAACATGAATTTTGGAGGGACACAAATATCCAGACCATGGCATTCTGTAAGTCTGAAACTGTTTAAAAATAAAATATATCAAAAATGTTTTAAGCCTTTAGTAAATGGTTACATTTCATAAATACATTTTTTATTTGAAAATTTTATTACTCATGTCAAGGTTAAATTGAAATCAGAATCTCATCATTTCCCTAAATACCTGCCATAAATGATGGTAAAACCTACACCCAAATTCTTTAATGCGTCTTTAAATTCTCCTGTGTTCTGGAATGAATGCTTAATGGCTTTGCTTTGTGTGTCTTTGTGTTTTTTAATCCTTTTTTCTTTCATCCTAGTCCTCTAACCCTTTTAGAAGCTGAATTTTGTCATTTTAATATGATGGTAATTACTATATGCTACTCTATTCAGCATCAGACAGGATTGCCTCAGGGAAAAAAAAGAGATAAGTGCCCTGTGGAGTTTAAATAGATTTGTTCTGCAGATATATGCCAAACTACATTTTATTTTTAAATCTCTATAAAGTGAATCTGAATCTATTTCAATTGTTGCATTTTATTGATGGTAAGACATTTGAATGAGATTCTTTTTTGTTCTACATAGAAAAATGAGAAAAAACAACCTTTTGGTATCAGCTACACACATTTTGTGTCTGATTTTACTGGAAAGTTTACTTAACTAGGCATTTGTGCAATCATTTTCCTGAGTTAAATGGTGATATCCAAATAAAAAAACATTTTTTATGTTGACCAGTAACAATTACTTCTCTAAAGAAGGATGGTTACAAATTTTAAGGATAAGTATATGTGTTGCAATCATTCAAGCTGTATACTACATTAGACTAATTACATTAACAGAACATATATTTTATTAGATTTAATAGTTGAAAATAGTAGAAACAGAGAAATGAAATCAGTAGAATATACTCTTTTTTTAAAAAAATAAAGTTGGTTAAGATTGAAACCAAAGGCTTTTAATCTTAATTATGGGGCAATTTCACCTAATAAAACCTTAATAAAAATAAACAGAACAAACTAGTTATTGGATTATACTTTTCATAAAATCTATTTTCTTCCAATGTTATTTTATTCATTTATTTTTTTAAATTTTATTATATTTTATTTTATTCAATAGTTTTGGGGGAACAGGTGGTTTTTTGTTACATGGGTAAGTTCTTTAGTGGTGATTTCTGAGATTTTGGTGAACTTGTCACCAAAGTAGTGTACACTGTACCCAGTGTGTAGTCTTTTATCCCTTACCCCACTCCCACACTTCTCCTATAGTCCACAAAGTCTATTATATTCTTATGCCTTTGCCTTATCATAGCTTAGCTCCCATGCATAAGTGAGAACATATGATGTTTGATTTTCCATTCCTGAGTTACTTCACTTAGAAAAATAGTGTCTAACTCTATCCAGGTTGCTGCAAATAACGTTATTTGTTCCTTTTCATGACTGAGTAGTATTCCATGGTGTGTGTGTGTGTGCATATGTGTATATATATGTAGAATATAGAGAGAATATATATACATATAGATATATGGAGAGAATATATATACATATACAGATATATAGAGATATATAATACATTCTATATAATTCTATATCTATATAAATATATGATATATAGATACATAGAGAGATAATATATAGAATATATATATATAGAATGTATATATAGAATGTATATAGAATGTATATATATATATAATATATTTAGAAATGTGATATATATATATCTCACATTTTCTTTGTCCACTTGGTTGATGGGCATTTAGGCTGGTTCTATATAGATAGATAGATACATATATCTATACAAATAGATAGATATATCTATATATATAGAATATATATATATAGAATATATATATAGAAATGTGATATGTATATATATATATATCTCACATTTTCTTTGTCCACTTGTTGGTTGATGGGCATTTAGGCTGGTTCCATATTTTTGCAACTGCAAATTGTGCTGCTATAAACATACACATGCAAGTGTCTTTTTTCATATAATGACTTATTTTTCTTTGGGTAGATAGATACCCAGGAGTAGGATTGCTGGATCAAATGATAGATTTACTTTTAGTTCTTTAAGAAATCTCCATACCGTTTCCCATTGTAGTTGAACTAGTTTACATTCCCACCAGCAGTGTAAAAGTGTTCTCTTTTCACCACATCCACATCAACATCTATTATTTTATTTTTTAATTGTGGCCATTCTTGCAGGAGTAAAGTGGTATCTCATTGTGGTTTTAATTTGCATTTCCCTGGTAATTGGTGACGTTGGGCATTTTTAAAATACATACATATTTTAATATATTTACTAAGGTAATTAATATATTTTTATTTGTTTGCTGGCCATTTGTATATCTTCTTCTCAAAACTGTGTATTTATATCCTTTGGCTATTTTTTGGTGAAATTATTTGTTTTTTCCTTGCTGATTTGTTTGAGTTCCATGTAGATTCTGGATATTAGTTCTTTGTCAGATACATAGTTTGTGAATATTTTCTCCCACTCTGTGGGTTGTGTTTACTCTGCTGATCATTTATTTTGCTGTGCAGAAGCATTTTATTTTCATTAGGTCCTACCTGTTTATTTTTGTTTTTGTTGCATTTGCTTTTGGGTTCGTGGTTATGAAGTATTTGCCTAAGAAAATGTATAGAAGAGTTTTTCCAGTGTTAACTTCTTGAATTTTTTATAGCTTTAGGTCTTAGATTTAAGTATTTGATCCATCTTTAGTTGATTTTTGTATAAGGGGAGAGATGAGGCTCTAGCTTTATTCTTCTCCATGTGGCTTGCCAGTTATCCCAGCACCATTTGTTGAATAGGGTGTCCTTTCTTTCCTTTATTTTTATATTTATTTATTTATTTATTTTTGCTTTGTCAAAGATCAGTTGGCTGTAAGTATTTGGCTTTATTTCTGGGTTCTCTATTCTGTTCCATTCATCTGTGTGCCTATTTTTATATCAGTGCTGTGCTGTTTTGGTAACTGTAGCCTTCTAGTACGGTTTGAAGTCAGGTTTGTACTTTTTGCTTAGTCTTGCTTTGGCTATAGGGGCTCTTTTTGAGATCCATGTGAATTTTAGGATTGTTTTTTACTATTTCTGTGAAGAAAGATGATGGTATTTTGATGATAATTTGTTTCTTGCTTTCGGCAGTATGGTAATTTTCACTATGTTGATTCTACCCATTCATGAGCATTGTATGTATTCCCATTTGTCTGTGTCATCTATGATTTCTTTCAGCAAGATTTTAGTTTTCCTTATAGAGATATTTCATCTCCTTGGTTAGGTATATTCCTAAGTATTTTATTTTATTTTCATTTTATTCTATTTGCAGCTGTTGTAAAGGGATTAAGTTCTCAATTTGATTCTCAGTGTGGTTAGTGGTGGTGTAGAAAAGTGGCACTGATTTGTATACATTGATTTGAATCTTTACTGAATTCATTTATCAGTTCTACAAGCTTTTTGGTTGACTCTATGGTTTTTTAGGTACACTATCATATCATCATTGAACAGCCACAGCTTGACTTCCTTTTTATCGATTCAGATGCCCTATATTTCTTTCTCTCGTCTCATTGCTCTGGCTAGGACTTCTAGTAATATGTTGCATAGAAATGGTGAAAGTTGGCATCCTTGTCTTGTTCCGGTTATCAGGGGGAATGCTTTCAACTTTTCACTTTTCAATATAATGTTGGCAGTGGATTTGTCATGTATGACTTTTATTACTTTGAGGTATGTCTCTTTTATGACCATTTTGCTGAGGGTTTTTATTATACAGGGATGTGGATTTTATCAAAAGTTTTTTCTGCTTACACATATCCAAATGATCATATGATTTTTGTTTTTAATTCTGTTTATATGATGTATCACATTTACTGACTTCTGTATGTTAAACCATCCCTGCATCCCTGGTATGGAACCCACTGGATTATGATGTATTATCTTTCTGACATGTTGTTGTATTCCATTAGCTAGTATTTTTGAGGATTTTCGTATCTATGTTCATCGGGGATATTGGTCTGTAGCTTTTTGTTGTTGTTATGTCCTTTCCCTGGTTTTGGTATTAGGGTGATAATGGCTTCATAGAATTATTTAGGGAGGATTCTCTCCTTCGGTATCATTTGGAATAGTTGCAGCAGGATTGGTACCAATTCGTCTTTGAATGTCTGTTAGAATTCAGCTCTGAATTTATCTGGTCCTGGACTTCTTTTTGTTGGCAATTTTTTTTTATTATGGTTTCAATTTTAGTACTTGTTATTAGTCTGTTCAGGGTTTACAATTCTTTCTGATTTATTCTAGAAGGGCTGTATATTTCTAGGAATTTATCTAGCTCTTCTAGATTTTCTAATTTGTATGTGTAAATGTGTTCATAGTAACCCTGAATGATCTTTCATATTTCCGTGGTATTGGTTGTAGTATCTCCCATCTCATTTCTAACTGAGCTTATTTGGATCCTCTCTCTTCTTTTCTTGGTTATTCTCACATGTGGTCTAACAATTTTGCTTATCTTTTCAAATAAATAGATTTTTGTTTAATTTATATTTTGTATTTTTGTTTGTTTTGATTTCATTTAGTTCTGCTCTGATTTTTGATATTTCTTTTCTTCTGCTGGATTTGGGTTTGGTTTCTTCTTGTTTCTCTAGTTCCTCGAGGTGTGACTGTAGATTGTCTATTCGTACTCTTTCAGGCTTTTTGATATAGGCAATTAATGGTATAAACTTTCCTCTTAGCACTGCTTTTACTGAATTTTATAAGTTTTGATAAGTTGTGTCACTATTATTGTTAAGTGCAAAGAACTTTTTAATTTCCATCTTGATTTCATTGTTGAATCAAAGATCAATCAAGAGCAGAGTACTTTATTTTCCTGAATTTGTATAGTTTTAAGGGCTCCTTCTGGAGTTAATTTCTAGTTTCACTGCATTGTCATCTGAGAAGATACTTAATATGATTTTGATTTTCTGAAATTTATTGAGACTTGTTTTGTGGCCTGTAATATGGTTTATCTTGGAGAAAGTTCCATGTGCTGATGAAAAGAATGTATATCCTGCAGTTGTTGGATAGAATGTTCTGTAAATATCTGCTAAGTCCATTTTTTCTAGGGTTTAAATCTGTTGTTTTTTGTTGTCTTTCTGTCTTGATGACCTATCTAGTGCTGTTGGTGGAGTACTGAAGTCCCCCACTATTATTGTGCTGCCATCTATCTCATTTCTTAGGTCTAGTAGTAATTGTTTTATAAATTTGGGGGCTCCAGTATTAGATGCTTATATATTTAGGATTGTGATATTTTCCTGTTGGACTAGTCCTTTAATCATTATATAATGTAGCGCTTTGTCTTTTTTAATGGTTGTTGCTTTAAAGTCTGTTTCATCTGACATAAGAATACCTACTCCTGCTTGTTTTCATTGTCCATTTGTATGGAATATATTTTTCCACCTCTTTACCTTAAGTTTATGTGAGTTTTTAAGTGTTAGGTGAGTCTCTTGAAGACAGCAGATACTTGGTTAGTGAATTCTTATACATTCTCCCATTCTGTGTCTTTTAAGTGAAGCATTTATGCCATTTACATTCAATGTTAGCAGTGAGATGTGAAGTACAATTCTATTGATCATGCTAGTTGTTGCCTGAATACTTTTTGGGGCCTTTTTTTTCATTGTGTTATCATTTATAGATCTTGTGAGATATATGCTTTAAGGAGGTTCTATGTTGGTGCATTTAGAACTCCTATTAGTAATTCTTACGGGGCTGGCTTAGTAGGGACAAATTCTCTCAGTATTTGTTTCTCTGGAAAAGACCGTATCTTTACTTCATTTATGAAACTTAGTTTTGCTGGATACAAAAATACTGACTCAATTTTGTTTTCTTGAAGGAGGCTAAAAATAGGACCCCAATCCGTTCTAGTTTGTAGGGATTCTGCTGAGAAATCTGCTGTAATCAAATAGGTTTTCCTGTGTAGGTTACATGATGCTTTTGCTTCACAGCTCTTAAGATTCTTTCCTTCATCTTGACTTTAGATTAGCCTGATAACTATTTGCCTAGGTGATGATCTTTTTGTGATTAATTTCCCAGGTATTCTTTGAATTTCTTTTATTTGGATGTCTAGATCTCTAGCAAGGCTGGGGAAGTTTTCCTTGATTATTTCCTTAAATATGTTTTACAAACTTTTAGATTAATATTCTTTCTCAGTAATCTCAGTGTCTATTTGTTCTAGTCTATTGTTTAAACTTTCCATGCATTTTGCATTTCTCTACATGTGTCTTTCATTTGCAGAATTTGTGATTGTTTTTTCTTTATAATATTGATTTCTCTGGAGAATTTTTCATCCATATCCTCTATTTTTTAAAATTTCTTAAGTTGTTTTTCACCTTTCTCTGGTATCTCTTTGGGTAGTTTAGTAATCTACCTTGTGAATTCTTTATCTGAGAATTCAGAGATTTCTTTTTAGTTTGGATCTATTGCTGGGAAGATAGTGTGATGTTTTGGGGGTGTTATAGAACCTTGTTTTGTCATAACACCAGAATTACTTTTCTAGTTCCTTCCCAGTTGAGTAGACTATTTCTTCAAATTGTTCTTTAATATATTTTTAATTGGACTGTTTATCCTCCCTCTTAAGGAACAGACTAATGTTTATCTTAGCTTAATTTGGTTTTTTGTATTTGTAGGGGTGAAGATTCTGTATGAATTCCTTAGTCATAGAATGTCTTTGTGTGCTGGCTTTCCCTGAAGCTGGTTGTAGGGTTTATATTCTTGGTATGCAAGCTACTTCACTGTCTCCTATTGTGTTGGAATAGCAGGAATCTCTTGAATCTTATTTCGTTCTCTTGTGGTGTACATTTTATTTATTTATTTAATTTTTTCCAGTGTTTTATTTACTCCATTGATGATTCAGGGTTCAGGACAATTGGGGAGGTAACCTTGGGTAGGCACTGGTTGTGGCTAAGGCAGGCAGACTGATGTAATAACCAACAGTGGGCTGAGGTCCCAGCCTTGATGAGGATGGCTGGGGGAGATCTCAGTTAGATGTGCTGAGGTTTTATCAGTGTTATGAATGGGAACTATCTCAGCTCCCCTGCCGGGTCAGCAGGAAATCTATTCACCTCGCAGCCTCACTCTTGTTGTAGCATTTTAGCTATTCAGATCAGATAGGCATTTCTTTTCATCTATAGGAATGTTGATGCTCCAGGTAGGGAGGAATTATGACTCTGCCCCTCGTGCAGGCCTGAATCTGGGGTGTGCTCCTCCTGTGGAACTGCTTTCACTCTGGATTTTTTCCAGAAAGGCTGGAACTGCTCTCACCCTGGATTGTGCCTTCATGCTGCACTGCTTTGGGGGAAGCCCCACCTGTGTCTGCAGTGTAGTACCAGAGGGGAACAAGGACCCCTTCTCCAAAGCCCTTAATGTTCACAGAGGCTGCCTGCCTGTTGGGGTATAGGTGCAGACTTCGCCTAATGCACCCAGTGCTGCAGTTGTGTCTCTGCTATAATAAACCACACACTAATGAAAAGATCTGGTACTCAAGGCCTGCTGTTCAGATTTTTTTGTTGTACAGGGTGATCCTTTGATGTGGTGCTCTTCCTCTTACCCTAGGGATGGGCTTCTTGACAGCTGCGCTGTAGTGATTATTATTGCTTTTCTCAGAATAGTCACCCAGCAGGGCTACCAGCTCTGGGCTGGTTCTGGGGAATGTCTGCAAAGAATCTAGTAATGTGATCTGTCTTCAGGTGTCCCAGCCATGGATACCAGAACCTGCTCTGGTGGGGGTAGCAGGGGAGAGAAGAGACTCTGTGAGAATCTTTGGTTGTAGATGTTTAGTGTGCTGGCTTTCGTGGATGCTGATTATGCTAGTAGTGAAATTGTCACATGGACCTCTGGTTAGTGAGGATGTTGCAGTTTGTGGTATTACCTGTTGTTTTCTCCTTCCTCAGAGTAGGATTATTCTGTAATAAGTTGCTATAATGGCCTGAGTTGATTGGCCTCTAGCCCAGAGGTGGAGCTTGCAGGAGAGCAGCAGCTGCAGTATTAGCAGTGGGGTATAAGGTTTCCCTGAGTTGGCCGGGGGAAGTATTCTGGTTCCACAGGGATGAGCAGGACCACAAAGCTTTCAGGATTGTATATCTTCTGTGTTTGGCTACCAGGGTGGGTAGAGAAATACCATCAGGTGGGGGCAGGGTTAGATGGGTCTTAGCTCAGACTTTCCTTGGGCAGGGATTGCCAGAGCCACTGTGGGGGACGAGGGTGTGGTTCTTATGCCAAGGGAGTTATGTTCCAGAGGGGACTATGGCTGCCTCTTCTGTGGCATATAATTTGCTAGGGAAGTGGGGGATAGCCAGTAGTGAAAGGCCTCACCCAGTTCCCACACTGTTGATGAGTCTGGTCTCACTCCCCTAGTCCCCCGCCAACAACGGTTTAGATCTGGCCAGCCTGAGTGTGGAACTCAAACCTGCCACAGGCTGTAAGCTTCCCCATTGAGCAAGAATGCTCAGCTTTTAGGCCTAACTCCTCCCTGTCTGTCCACAATGTCAACCATGGTTCTTGCACTCATATCTGCAGCAGTTCCTGTTCACCCCTCAGATTCTGCTCAGAAAACTTCATACCCATTCAAAATTATTACAAAATTCAGCTGGAAGCTTTTTACACCCCATGACCCCTCCCTAACTCCACTGGGTGCCTTCCTTGAGGGCCTCTGTGAGGTGTAGTTAGAGATGGCTTCCCTGGGCTCGAGCTGGAGAATGGAAGTGCCTATAAGGCTCTTCCTGATGCTACTTCTACTTTTATATTTCATGCAGATCTCTAAATCCATTCCAGCTCTAGATCAGGTTAAATCTTTCTCCTGTAATTTGGATTTTCAGATTCCCCAGTGGGAATGTGTGTTCGGAGGCAGGTTTTCCCTCCCCCTCACACTTCAGGAACTCACAGTTTTTGCCTGTCTCATGGAATTTGCAGTGGCGTGCTGTTTCTTTCAAATAATCTGTGAATTATTTCAGTTTTTCCTGGTATGTTCCTGTGATGATTCTTGGAGCAAAAGTTCATAGTGTGAGTCTCCACACATTGTTCTGTCCATCCACGTGGGAGCTGCACATTAACCCTGTTATCTGTCATCTATCCTCACATCTTTTTCTAATTTTAAAGCAATTCATGTTTATTGTGGACAATATAAAAAAATTAATGATGTAATTTTTTAAATTATCATTACCCATATACAAACATTATTTTAATTTTAAAATACAGCATCTCAATATATTTACAAAAATGTACACACATCTCTTTTATACCTGACCGTATGTATATTACTATTTACACACAATTTTTCTTTACCTAAATGGACATTTTTCTATGTCAATAATTTTGTACTTATTTTCTGCTAAATGAATGAGTTAATAAACAAAGAAGTAAATGAGAAGACTCATGATTCTTAACTTTTATACCTTTCAGAATTATAGGTAACTATTGACCTGGCGACATGGAAATTTAACCACTGTCATTAAATGCTTCTATTGGTATAATCAGAAATTTTAAACTTTTTTTAAACCTCAGGTTAGTATAAAATAAGGGTGTTGGACATATAATGTTGAGGTATTGAAAGAACTGAGTTGACCAATAAAGATTCATGGTGGCAAGTAATAGAAAGCAGTTCTGCTATAATAAGCAGAAACTTAATTCAAAGGGTATCTTTAAGCTCTGAGAATTCATAGCAAGGCTGGAGAATCAGTCTAAGAATATGGGCAGAGCTAAGAAAACCTAGGTAGAAAATTTGTAGGTATGATGATTGTATTGGTCTGTTCTCACACTGCTATAAAGAACTACCTGAGACTGAGTAATTTATAAAGAAAAGTGGTTTTTTGACTCACAGTTCTGCAGGGTGTACAGGAAGCATGGCTGGGAGGCCTCAGGAAACTTATAGTCATGGCGAAAGGCAAAGGGGAAGCTAACACATCATACTATTGCAGAGCAGGAGAGAGAGACAGAGAGGGAGGGAAAGAAGAGGGAATTACTACACACTTTCAAACAACAGATCTCATGAGAACTGTTATCATGAGAACAGCAAGGGGGAAGTTTGCCCCCACGATTCAATCGCCTCACACCAGGCTCTCCCTTCAACATGCGGGGATGACAATTTGACATGAGATTTAGGTGAGAACACAGAACCAAACCGTATGCATGATACAAATGAAACGTGTTTAGAATTCCATTCTAACCTCTATCGCTGTCACTGGAATTTGCTGCCTCTGGACTCTCCCAGTGCTGTCACCGTGAATGATCTCCCCACTTTGATGAAGTCTTTGTTTTAGCTCAGTGGAATTTCAGGTCCTGGGAAGGAGCATCTGATGGGCTAAGTGACTATGTCCACTTTTAAAAGCTAGGGAAGCAAAGTATTGTACATTCATGCAATGTAATGCTACTCAAATATCAAAAAAAGTAGAAAATAATAAAAAGATTTCAACAAACAGTATTATATATAAATTCAATCCAGAAAAAAATGCTTAGAACAAAAGCTGGGTAAATTAAAACCCTAGAGTAGCTAAAGGTGGTTATTAAAATGATTTCATTTCTCGAATAATTACAGTTTTCTTCATCAGGGATGCATTTTTACAATTTCTATGTCTTATCTCCCTTCTTCATGCATATATGCTGCCTTATCCAGACAGCTAATATTTTTATAGAATGACGCGTTTTGTTTTTTTATCTTAGGAGAAATGTGATTCTTTGTCCTCAACATTACAGAGAAATTTTGTATAATGTATTCTAGATTTGTCAATAATAGACATGTGACCTTGCACATGTTAACATTTCAGTATTTCATCTTTTTTGTCTATAAAACTGATAACATATCTCCTTCTAGATTTATTGTAATGTTGCAATAAATCCTTATATGTAAAGTACTTACAATAGTACCTTGCACATAGTAAACATTGTGAAATGTTAGCCATTGTCATGATAATCATGATTATTCTTATTATTACAAAAAAGCTCCCACCGCCAGGCGCAGTGGCTCACGCCTGTAATCCCAGCACTTTGGGAGGCCAAGGTGGGCAGATCACAAGGTCAGGAGTTTGAGACCAGCCTGACCAAAATGGTGAAACCCCGTCTCTACTAAAAATACAAAAATTAGTCGGGCGTGGTGGCATTCGCCTGTAATCCCAGCTACTCAGGAGGCTGAGACAGGAGAATCACTTGAACCCAGGAGGTGGAGGTTTCAGTGAGCCGAGATTGTGCCACTGCACTCCAGCCTGGGTGACAGAGTGAGACTCTGTCTCAAAAAAAAAAAAAAAAAAAAAAAAAACCTCCCATGAATGTTTATATTTTATAAGAGAATCTCATGGAAGAAAATTCACAAGATTAAATGGGAAATATCTAGATTTGAAAAGGGCATTTTTTTGGCATTGACTTGAAACAGAATGCCAATTCATATCCTCTATTCATGAAGCTTGGCCTATATTAACTAAATATATTCTTTATTGTCTATGCAGTGAACAGGATAAAAGAAAGTGATATTTATAGCCTGAATTGCTAAATTCAACTCTAATTATTTACTGCTTTTGTCAGCTTATCTCAAATAATATTTTAAAAATTAGTATGCTAGACTTCTTTCCCATCATGTGTATTCAAGAGCCATAGGGAGGTTATAAGATGTAAGCCAAAAGATCTGTTATATAATACTTAAATTATTTTTTATCTCATTCTTCCTTTAATATTCTTGGGTAAAATACATAATTTTTTAATGAATTTTTAAAACATTTAAAAAAACATTATTTTTTAAATCATAAGGCACATTTCCAAAATTTGATGGACTTTTATATGAAATAATATTTTTAGCAATTGAGTTACCTGATAGCATCAGAAGTTTTCAATTTGGTTTACATTCAAAATGTGATTTTTTTATTATAAAACACATATTTTGGGGGGTAAGTCAAAATTCGCCCTGTTTTAAACTTAATATTTGAATCACAGAATCTAAAGCAGCACTTTTGTTATATACCATATTAAACTTAATTAAGTTTGATTATATTTTGCATGATAAACGAATAGATGTTGCCTTTATTTTCTTAAATAAAATAAATGTAGATAAAATGTGCCAAAAATACCAAACTTTGTCATTTGGTAAATTCAGTAACCAGTATAAAGAAGTTCAAATATTAACTGTTGTAAACCACATTTAATAAAAAAATATTAGTAACAAGATTTTAATTTTTTGCAACTATTTACAGAAATTTTATTGTATGAATAACTCAATGACGCAGGGTTCAGATCTTAAAAAATAAACATTAAACATCATGGTTAATATTTCATAATCGATGCAATATCAAATATAATATCCATACATTTTTATCCACAGCATTATCAAATTGGTTTCTCATTTTGCATCAGAGAAAATATATTCCTTTTTTATATCAATAGTTGAAAGGAAAACAAATGCATAGAATTACAAAGAGAAACTATAGCAGGTAGGTTTTGAGGCAAGAATTAAAGAATTTTCTTTATATCAATTAATACAAGGGTATGCATGTTTTGAGAATATACTTTGTTTCACACATTATGATACCTTCATTGAATCATAGTCACTTTTGACTATTAAGAAAAAGACAGGGTTATGATTTTGATGTGTTTGGTGGTCAAAGATAGGAGATAACAAGTAACTTACAAGTTATAGGATTTCCTCTGTTGAGAAACAGAGGTGTTTAAAACCACATATTGCACATCCAAATAGGAGATTTATCTTCATTTTTAGATAAATGGGCCTTATTCTGTAGCATCTGAATTGGTCATAGGGAAAAAAGTAAACAAATTGACAAGCAAACACAAATTTAACTTTGATAACTTCTTTCCACCTAGTCTTGTCATCCCGGTGTGCTGCTTCTTAGATACTATACTTTACAGAACACCTGCCTCTAATCTCTTCAAATTATATTTAGGTTCTTTGGAGAAGAAAATTTAGTTACATTTCTGAATATCAAACATAAAAGTTCCTCCGTGGACAGTTAACTCATTCTATTCATAACTCCAATTTTTCTGACACTACCGACTGTTTTTGTTTGTTTATACTGATCCAAAAGCTGCTAGAATAAACAAACAGCTTCTGTTATATTAAGACCTAATATTATGTGTGAAATTCATTCATTAACTCAAGATAGAGATCTGAATCTTTGACCTTGGATATTTTAAGATTATTGTTGAATATTTTAAGATTATTAAGAAGAATCCAGAGTTATAGCATCATCTTAAGTAAAAGAAGATGCTCCAGGAGGTTTGAGATGAACTGTTTTGCCACCTACTCACCTAGGAGCTAAAAGTCCAGAACTAAATCATATAGAAATTAAAGATATTGTGTTTCTTGGACACTTGAGTTAGAAGGATGTAATTATATTCTTGATGTATATACACGTTTCTAAAATGTTATGTTCCTAGAGAAGGAAGTGGCTACACAGAATTTTCTAAGTTTAATTTATTGATTCATTTAACAACTTTTTAGCCAGCTACTATGTGCCACACCTAGATCTTAAGATTAGGTATACAAAATTAAATAAGGCAAATTAGATGGGATCATTTATATTGAAGGCAGAACACTTTCTTTGGATGGGAGTGCACACACCTTATGGAACACCTTGGAAAAGTGATTTGAGATTTATTACAAGTCAAGAAATCAAGGAATATTTATGGAATAATACTCTAACTACAGTATTATTCCAGATACCGTCAACTTTGTCTTTGATAGAAAACATCAAATTTATAAACTGCGCTGTTTGATTCTTAAACACTAGTTTTTGTCTTTTGCTATTACTTACTTATTTTTCCTTTTCTCTCCCCCCCTTTTTTTCTCTTTCTCTACCTCTTTCTGTCTTCTGGCTTCCCACTCCCTCCTTTTTCTTTCTGTGAAGACTTATGCAATTGCTTTGAATTAAGTACCCTTAGAGAGCTTGTTTGGGGAAACACATTAAAGAAAAACATGAGAAAAAATTGTTCTTACTCATTTCTTATAACCGTAGTTATTCTATACAAATTGAATTTCTATTAAATTCATTTTTGTATCAGCTTATCATAGTGCAAATTTCATTTGACTCTAATTAGTATTTGAAAATAATGTTTGATCTAATGTTTTAGTCATAGTTGGGCAATTAGCATTGAACCATTTTTTTCCATTTTATAAATCAATAATCTGATTTCTAGTTTTGTAAAAATTGAAAGCCAATTTTTATTTTCTGGGTTTAATAAAATATCTTATTCGGGAATCTGCAAGACTGCACAATGGCAAATACTGTGAACTATATTATAATGTAGAGGGTGTTTCTTTCACCCTTTGGAATTGAAGCCATACAAAAACACAGTGGGATACCCCTCTTTGCATACACAATGTGTCGTACAGTCTTAGCAGACTCCTATTTACCATAAGTGATGGACTGAAAAGGGGATCTTGCTGAGATCAACTCCTCCTGTGCTTAACTGATTGATTAATAGAGTACATATTTGGCTTAATTGCTCAATAATGGAAGCAAAATAGATGTCATTATACATATAGTACTTTCCACTTAATAACTAGAAATCAGAAAAAAAGGTTTATTTTTCTAAAACTTTGTAAACATGCTTCACAGTAAATTCTGAAGAATAAGAAATTCTTAAAATAAAAACAGATACATTTAGTTTTTATGTGTGTGTTTATATGTTATAGATATAGATATAAACACATATATACATACAGAGTGATATATATCTCTAACATTTTATTTTTAAAATATGTAGCATTTTCCCCCATTGCCTACTTTGGAATGTGAATACTGGTTTCATATGAGTTTTTCTTTATCCTTGAATGTAAGTTTCATGAAGGCATGACTAAATTTTATACTTTAAATGTGTTTATAAAATAAGTTAGTTAGCAGACCAGGCTCAGTAAACACTTACTCAAATAATTCTGTCTTCTCCCTTACCCCTACCAAATTATCCATGCATTGTGATATTTTCTGCATCCAAAATGGACTGTGAAGAGATTTTTTTTCCCCCGTGGTTTGATTTTGAAAAGGGCACTAGTAACTTCCTATAGGGAAATGGGTCAAGTGACTATGTAACAGTCACTGCCTTTCCCTCAGTCAGGGAACTGCCCGCAGGTATTCCATGAGGAGGTAGAGACTGAGATAGTACTTACATGTTGTTCTCAGACTTAGAAACCCTTCTTTGGAGTTCTCCAATTTGGGAGCGACACAGCTTCTGGGGAATTCCGCAACATGTATTTAAAACCACTTTTCTCTTCTCTGAACATGTAGAATTTATTTTTTATATGAAATTCCACATCAGTCTTTCTAAATCAAGTGACATTTTGTTTTCTTACTTAATGAGATAGAAATTATCTGGAGGAACTCAGTCTCCGTGATATAAACTCATATTTTCTCTTTTGTTTCTGTTACCCAGTAGTTTTTTTTTAATTTGATTTAAATGATTCATCATGTGTCTCTCAAATCCTTTTTCTTTATTTTCCCCTTTGTTTTTCTTTATTTTTCAATCCTATGTAATTACTAGTTTTGTGACAAAGAAAAATTAAAGTGTTAAGTGCATTAATTTCTCTTTTCAAATAATCATATTTAATTCTCGATTTTTAAAAACTTAGTCACAATGTGATACAAACACCAATTTCTCTTTTAAAAAATACCACTATGATTAGAGATAATCCTGTCATTTTATTTTCATTTTAAGATAACTTTTAGTGAGCCGAGATCACGCCACTGCACTCCAGCCTGGGCGACAGAGTGAGACTCTGTCTCAAAAAAAAAAAAAAAAAAAAGATAACTTTTAGTGACATTAGATATTTCATTATGTATACATAATGCATTGCTATGCTTTACAAGTAGAGCAAAATAAATCCATTAGCAGTTGAAAATTGTAACGCAAATTTGAGTAAAAATTTTCCTGCTACTACTCATAAAATAATTTTAAAACAGTCTTGAAAATAAACCTTATTTCTATCATTAAGGAATTCTCAGAAACATTTGCTACTAGCATGCTTTCATCAAAACATACTAAATCAGGAGTGAAGAACAGATTCCCTACCATAATGAGTTAATTTAGGCCGGCAGAAGATGCTCAGAAGAATCAAGAGAAACAATAACGCTGGTACAAAAGGAAAGTAAAATATTTTACATCATTGACTCTTGGGTTCAAAGTAATCTGCAGAAACAAGAAGGTCAAAGTTTGCAACTAGCAAGTCAAAAGTTTGCTGGAGTGTCAGCAAAGAATGCCAGTTCCCAGAGGAAATGGGGTATCGACAAAATATTATTCTTAATCCCTATTGTTAATCAGAAAATGTCTATGTTGTACAATATTTCACATATAACTAGATAAAATTCCTTGTATGAGCATTCTTGGGTATACCACTGTTATCTCTGATGCCTGTCCGGGTAGATGTAAGGAAACGTGTATGTGGGAGGAAGGAGATCAAGAAACAGACTTGCCATAGTGAGCCCCTTCTCTTGGAACTAATTATGTAAATGAAATTTTGTATGTAACTTAAAAACAGGTAGAAATTCGTGGAATTATTGTTCTTGAAAAGATGCTCTTTTGTGGAATCATTATGATTCTTTTACACATTAATTAATTATTAAAAATAATATCAGCAGTTATACAGCTGTTATATGGCCTCATTCCAAAGTTCTTCAATTTTCTGAACTTTAGGAATAAAACCAGAAATGATGAATCTGTAGAAATACAATTTTTAATTTTTGTCATAATTTTCAAAATTTTCTCATATATGAGGTCGTAATGAAATATAAAAATGCCACAATTTTATAACCAATTTAGATACCAAAGAAAGTTTAAATCATTGGAGAAAATTTATCTACTTGGCCTAAAATATAAGCAACAAGATTGCAGTATTTAACTCTGTCCCGTCTTTTTTAGTATCTCTGTATCAATAGAATTGACTGATTATTTAACTTAATCTACCAAGTAATTCCTTAATTCCTTCTAAATATTCTATACTATTTTATCCTATGTATTATCTCAGTTGATTGAAATTAATAACACCAACTTTTTTGGATCATCTGCTCTATTAAAGCACACATTTTTTTCAGAAATTCTCTCTAATTCTTTGAACATCCTTACAAGGTACGATACATTATCACCCTCAATTTTTAATAAAAAAAGTGATGAATATAGTTTGCAGACAAATATAGTTCAGTTTGGTTTCTTGATATTACATAGTTCTACGTGATACAGGTAAGATAGAAACCCATTTGTGTCAAACTCCAAAAACTATATTTTTTTCTTTACCACAGACTGTCTCAATTGTTACATTTATTTAGTTTAATTCTTGACCAAATTAACTAAATGACAATTACTTTTCACCCCTTTTTTTAAATAGTTGAAATAGATACCAATCTCTTAACTTTGTATCTTAACATCATTTTTTTACTTAGAAATATCTGAATGAAATGCTCATGAAAGGATTAAGAAAGTCTGCAGTTGAGGCTGGAGCCAGCAAAAGACATCATCACTAAAAGTATATGCATGACCCGCATTCATTACCTTTATGGTCCTGACCCAAGATATTTGAATTCACCAGAATGGTCTTAATATGGTATTGTAAGTACCTGGATCTGAAAACCATTAAGTATGAGAGTGCGCTGTATTGGTGATGCCAGTTTGTGGACTCCTTATGTAAATAAGGAGTTAAAAACTGCAGTGACCCATGTGAGATATAAAAGGCTGCTTGAATCCAGCTAAATGTCGAGGTCTAGCCCAATGTGTGAGATTTAGAGAAATCATGTATTCCAATAAAATCAGAGATACTCCTGAAACTATGAGAATCAATTATAATTTTCTAATTCCACCACTTAAAAGTATTCCAAAAGACTGATGGTACTAATTGGGTTCTTATGAACCCAAATTCCCATGTAGGAATTTTGCTGGCTTCTATCCATAAAGTCACCAAAATTAAATCAAAATTGGAAATTGGTTTTGGGGAGAAATATTAAAATATTAACTAAAAGCAGTTGTTCAGGTACTCTCACTGGTATATTATAACTTTATGGATCATAAGATTTTAAATGTGCTTCCAACTAGAACTTATGCAGACTGAACCCTCTGGCAGACAGTAAATACCACTATTTTCATCCAAAACCTCTTGTGCTTTGCGCTCTAAAACTGATGGATGCAGCCACTTGTAGAGCCTACTGGAAGACAATTTCTAATTTGCAATTGGGCATTGAAAGAGACTTTTCCTGCTACTTAAGGATATCAGATAATTTTGAGACTAGTAATATCTACCGTGTCTTTGGTAATATTGGAGAAAGAGTCCCAAAGAGAGAGAGCAGCATAATAATTCTAACTGATAAACTGGAGATGATATTCAAAACCGTATATCAGAGAACTTTCATTATGCATTCCCACATACTGGACCAGATTTCTCCCTTGCCTGCACAACTGATGATAGAGCTCTTGAGGGATCTCCCTGACTCCTACCCAGTATGTTCTAAGCCCTATGTTTTCTTTTCAGCAAAGCAAATCATGCTGATTGGGCCACAATTAATGTCTAGAACTGAGAGCTGAATGGCTGTTTTGGAAATTGATTGCAATATACTTGGTGGATAGTGTAAAACCCCCGGGGGAATAGGAAAATCCACATTTTTACACTAGGGAAAGCTGAGAGCAGTTTAAATAACAGGCACATAAGGAGTGAGGCTCCCACTCTGAGAATAGTGTTTGGACATGAAGTAACCCTTGTGCTGTAGCCATTGTCCTTACAGTATATTGAGACAGGGAGATCCTAGCTGACTATGTGACAAACACGACTTCAGTTCGAGCTACTCAGTTATGGAAGTCTTTGTGGGAATTTACAGAAACAATCAGGTCATTCATGTAGATGTCCTCCAAAAAGATCAAGCGGGCAGCTAAGGAATTGGAATGCTACAGAGACTACCTGAGTCAGGTACTTATAGTTAGCTTCCCAAGTTCATGAAATGAGTAGGCATAATATGCTCAGACTGTGCACACACAATTGGTCCTCAAATCAGATGAAACCACTAATGTGGTAAGAAACTCTGCTTGTGCCAACAGGAAACCAATCTCCTTAAGATGGCTCTAGGTGGAATTCTTAATGCTCAGAGGCCAGCACCTTGCTGGAGTACTTGAACTACTGCCAGTAGCCCAAGTGGGCGCTACTGATGGGTGTTCTTTAGAATTTCCAGCATTTTTACTCTCTGCTTCGTTTATTCAGCTTCAGAAGCAACTGTGAAAAATACAATTAAGGTTTGGAATAGCAAACAGGTTGTTAATTTGGCTCACCAAAATATATTTATTCTAACTAACCTACACACATTATTCTTACAAATGTACAGCAAGCAAGCAAGAAAATATACTTTTAAAGATATATATTACATTTTAATATCCTCAGAGTAGTTTCACTGAATCCTCAATTTTGAATAACATACACTTATAATAAAATGGGTGGTACAAAAATTTGAGAGGCTGGCCGAATCAATTAAATGAACATGTCCTGACAGAATATGATAGACATAAAGGAAGAACTTCATCAGAACAATTACTACAATGAGGAGATGAGAATGAGGTCTTGAGCAATAATGCAGTAATACAACTTTGTATCTGTCCAGTTTTAAAAATGTGTTCTTTGGATTTGCCTGATTTTGTTGCCCTAAGGCAAGGGCTGCATTTACATGTGCCAGGGCAGAGAAAAATTTGATGCATACGATGTAATATCTATTAGCTAGCTTTGTCAGGGAATAGCCCTAAATAAACTTTAGGGTCAGACAAAATTTTAGCCCTTCTAGCTAATTTAGGTATAACTATGACTGTGTCCTGATTACTAAGTGGCAGAAACAGTCTTACAAGTTTTTACCTATCAAGTCCTAAAACTTCTTCCTAGAAATGAGATAACAACAGGATATGGTGAGGCAATTATCACTGATGTTTCTGTCTATGGGTAAAGCATTATGTCCAAGCCAGAGCACCCCTTCAAAAAGGGAAGAATGTCAGTTAAGTAATAAAGAAAGAGTTCATGGCAAATGGGAAAGGAACTGTATGTCGGTTGTAATCCCAGGGATGAATGCAGCAACTTTAATCCCATAACAGTATCTCAGAGCAAGAGAAAAATAGTCTTAACTATGATTAAGATCTGGTGTTAACTAATGGCATGTGTGGGAAAAGCCACTTGATCTGTAAAAATAGCCACTTGCACAAAGAATGGAAATTGACTTGCTGATTTATAGGTTCTGCCTAAATACTCAATCTGCAGAATATAGAGAAAAAATGTGTTGCACTGTCCTCTGATTCCATCAATTGGAGCTAACATTGGATTCATGATTTGTAGACTCTACTATTTTGTTTTTATCGAAATGTATCTTGAGATAAATATTGCATGTGGATCATGTTGCTTAGCTTCTGTCCAAGGTGTGGATTTGAAACAACCTGACAAATTAAGACTGCTGCCAAGGGATGATCGGAAGCCAATTTATGCCACCTTCCTGGAAGGTCAGCGCTTGACTTGCTCCTTTGAATACACTAAAAGTGAATGAAGATTAAATGCCTTTCAAAAAACTGGTATGGTAGCTGAACAGCCTCAAGAGATGGGGACTTTGGATTGATACTGTGGCCAAATATCACAAATAACTCTCCTTTTGAGATGCAGACATGCTATTCATGACCACTCATACCAAGCTGTATTTAGGACAAGACAGCCCAATGGACAGTTTAGAGGGCTACATATTTTATCTGCATGCTATGTTGTACCCATCCTGTTTTATGCTACAAATATCCTGTGACAAGAACTTATGTAGTGACTTGATTGGAACTGGACATGTCAATCTAGCTGTGATGTTAGAATTTTAGTTGTCTATTTTAATCATGTTTTTAGGGATCTAATAGATGCACTATTCCAGGAGAATCACATCAGCTATCAGTCAGATAGGAAAGATAAAATATAACCTGTGTGTTGGCTAGGCTTGCCACAAAACTGGTGAAAAACCAAACCTAGCTCGGTGTGGTGGCTCATGCCTGTAATCCCAGCACTTTAGGAGGCCGAGGTGGGCAGATAAAGAGGTCAAGGGATTGAGACCATCCTGGCCAACATGGTGAAACCCCGTCTCTACTAAAAATACAAAAATTAGCTGGGCATAGTGGCACACACCTGTAGTCCCAGCTGCTTGGAAGTCTGAGGCAAGAGAATCACTTGAACCCGGGAGGCGGAGGTTGTGGTGAGCCAAGATTGCGCCACTGCACTGCAGCCTGGCGACAGAGTGAGACTCCGTCAAAATCAAAAACAAAAACAAAAACAAAAACAAAAAAACCTATTAGTAGTTCTGATAGAGGGCTTGTACCATGACTCAGGAAAGACAGCATGGACTCTGGTATTGTCAAAGATCTGTAGTTAGTAAGTAAGGCTAGTGACTAAGGTTAACTTGGTTCATTTGGGGGAACACTATGGATAGCCTAAACTATGACAAGACGCCACAGGGTAGTATGGCATTCATGTTGCTGTCCAATGTCCCAGGTAATAAGATGAAAACAGAGAAGTCCCAAAAGCAAATGGCTTCTTTTGAGAATGCTTCTGTATTCATTGTTCAGAATTTTGTCCAATTAATCCAAATCCCAAATAAATAGTAAAGTGAGAATAATTTTTTTCCTGAAATCATTTATGAAAGATTCAAGTTATTTCAAAAATACAGTATATTGATCTGTACCGTTTGGATTATTATGTGTGTTTTCTGTTGTTTAAGCACAATGATTTGTATGACTATTTAATAATTCACCTTTTATCACATCATGAATTTAAATATTATCTATATACTAAATAATGCTGTCTTTTCCAGCTCATATCTATATGCTTTGATGCAGACTCATACATTTTGATTACTCGACATATACACTTGAATTTCTAACTAAACTTAAAATTTCATCACTTGATGTGTATCTTCCCAATTCATCTCAATCTTTATTCTTCCTCCCCATTTTATAATGGTGCTTCTTCTTATGAGTTGATAATTTTCATTTCTTTCTATCTTGCTGTTTTCTAACATACACAAAGTCCTATAGGTTTTCTATCCAAAATGTTTTAATAGGAATATTTTTAAATATCTAAGTTGCTTATCTGAATTTATACTGTAAAATATGATTATCTTGCAGATATACCATCACAGGCTATCAGATTTAAATTTCTGATTTCCTTTTGTCTCTATGTTAATTTTTTCTCTAAACATTGTGATAAAAATAATTAGAAAACTTTAAAATGTGTTTATCCATTTAGTAACTATGTCTGACCTAAAGTAGTACACTTCATATCCCTGGGATTGAAGCAGCTCACATAACTGTGAAATATTTAATCTTCTTAGGTCGATAGAATCTTAGATAAATGGAGGAAGAATCCAAGATAGGAACTATAAGAACTTTAAGCTTACTATCTCAATTTTTGTCACCCTTAAACCTGTTAGATACTGTTATTATTCCTATTTTATAGATTTGAAACGGAAACACCTAGAGGTCAATGGGCATACCAGAATTCAAAACCATGGCAGAGGCTGCTGTCAGACATGGTAGTGAAAGTAATGTGGAAACAGCAAGAAATAGGAAAGTAGAGAGATTCAGGAATCTGAAGCAGAAAATGGAGTAACAGAGATGGGATTTATCTTCCCAATTAAAGCAACCAACAAATAGACAAATATATGGAACAACAGCTGACAAGACAGTAGGCATCAGGAAATGAAAGTCAGATACCCCTGAAAGAAACAAATGACATAAGTCCCATGACTGTCCCAGCATGCTGACTTGAGAGAGTTTCCAGGCTGCACTGCAGGAAGAAGAAACTCACATGGAGCACGGTAGACTCCCTGAACTAAGGAGATGATGGTCCAGAGAGACAAAGCAAGAGTTTGCAGGACAGAGTACAAGAAAAGCAAGAGCTGCATAGATAGAGAAGTAGAAAAATCTTCAGTTGACATTCTAAGTGTATTCAACTAAGTATTGATCTGCTCATGCATGTGAGGAAAATACCAGAGACCAAAGATAGAACCATGTGAAATGATAAGAGTTAAGGCTACCTGGCATGCACAAAGAGCCAGGAATCATGCCTGTTTGCTCAAGTAAGATTGGAAAACAAACAAACAAAAATCACAGGGAATTTGGGATGATTCATGGAAGAGTCATGTCTTAGTGATATGAAATAATTAGTTCTAGAATGAACACTGCTTGGGTGAGGTCAAACAAATTCTAAAAGCAAGACCCAAAAGCATCACTCTGTTTGCAAGTAAGTTAACTACATATCAAAACAAGGCTAAAAAATATAAGAATATAAAAGTATCCTGCAATCAACAGGTAAAACTGAGAATGTCTAGCATTCAGTTAAGTGGGTTATTAAGCCAGACAAGAAACAGCAATATACAACCTTTATGTGATAAAAAAAAAAAATCAGCTGAAAACTGACACACATATTAGAATTAGCAGACAAAGATGGTTGAATATTAAATCTATATTCCATATATTAAAAAGTAAAGTAGAAACACAAAACTTATGAAAAAATTAAACCTCGCATAGGTAGGTGAACTTGAAGACATATAATAGAAATTAACCAGGTGAAATACAAGGAGAAAAGAAAACAAAAACACGAAAAAGAAAGAAAGCATTAGTGAGTTACAGTACATCAAGAGTCACAAAATTAATGTACTTGTATTCTCTGGAGGAGAGATAAGAAAAGGCAGAACAGAAAACATGAAAAAATGATGGTTGATCTTTTTTCTTTAATGTGAAGAAATCTATAAGCCCACAAGCTCAAGAAGCTCAATGAACTTCAAGCACAAGGTAGTAGAAGGAATCTACACCAACGCACATCCTAACAAAACTGATTAAACAAGCCAGTGATCCATAAAAAAAATCTTAAAAGTAACTAAAGAAGAAAATACATGTTTCATAGAGAAGTAAAAGTAAGAATGCAATAGATTCCTGGTTAGAAACTGTGTGTTCAAGGGCCGGGTGCGGTGGCTCACTCCTGTAATCCCAGCACTTTGGGAGGCAGAGGCGGGCGGATCACGAGGTCAGGAGATCGAGACCATCCTGGCTAACACGGTAAAACCCCGTCTCCACTAAACATACAAAAATTAGCCGGGCATGGTAGCCGGTTCCTGTAGTCCCAGCTACTTGGGAGGCTGAGACAGGAGAATGGCGTGAACCCAGGAGGCGGAGCTTGCAGTGAGCCGAGATCGTGCCACTGCACTCCAGCCTGGGTGACAGAGCGAGACTCCATCTCAAAAAAAAAAAAAAAAAAAAAAAAAAGAAATTGTGTGTTGAAGGAAACAGTAAAAGAAAAAAATAAAAACCTGTCATCCAAGAATTCTAGTTTAATAGAAATACTTTTCAAAGATAAATAAATTTTTTTTCTGAAGCAGAACATGTGAAATAATCACCAACATACAAACATCTGACAACAATGTGAAAATCCTGTGTGCTGAAAATTGTAAAATATTGATGGGAGATATTAAATAAGCCTAAATACATATAAATGGAGAGACATAATATTTATGAGTTAGAAGAATAAATCTTGTTGAGATGTAAATTCTTCTCAAGTTAATCTACAGATTTGATGCTATCCCAATCAAAATCTCAACGGCTTTTTTATTTGTAAAAACTAAACCTATTATAAATTTAATATGAAAAAGCAAAGGACCAAAAATAGCAAATCAAAGAAAAGCAAAAATGGAAAAGCAGAGGTTGGTGAACAAGCATCCATCATAATAGAAATGACACAAAAGAAACACAAACAGAAAAGTGACAAAAAAAAAAAAGAAAAGAAAAGAAAAGAAAGCAAGCAAACATTGATGAACCCATGAGACCACTTCAGGAGCCAAAAATATATGTGGTATACCTAACAAAGTTATAGAACTCAGATTACCTTGTTTCAAAACTTATAGCAAAAGTTACCAAGACAATGTAGTTTAAAGATAGACAAAGTGGTCACTGGAATAGAACAGAGTCCAGAAATATACACTGTTAGGGCCCAGAAACCGATACTCTAAAATATAACACTTTCACATGCTGAACTGAAGTCTCAAGGCCTCCAAGAACTCTCCCCTACCCCTGTCTTTCAATCCTCTTATCATTCTGTAAGCACAGGATGAAGTTATTCTCTAAAGTTCCTTATGTACATAACATCTAGACCCATCAAAGAAGAAAACAATGACCTCTGGTCTCTTCCCTGAGTTTTCATTAACTGAATGAACTCATAGAGCAGAAAGAAAGACGAAATCTGTCAATGCACATGGACAGACTTTTGTCACAAACCATTCTATGCTCTGTGGGCCCAACAGATTTTGTCCCAGGCCACTGTATGTTATTCAAGCCCACTGAATTTCCCTAAAAATTATTTATTAACCCCTTAAAATTATCCACACTTACCCATCATGCTTTCCCCTAAAATGTAGGACTTAAAACCATTTATACCCCATTGTGTGGCGAGGCGGTCACTATTTGATTCTCCCTCATGCACAATAATAAATTTGTTTAACACATCCTATTAATCTGCCTTTTGTCAGTTGATTTTTTTCAGTAAACCTTCCAAGGATGAAAGGGAAGGTTTCCCTTGGCACCTACAACCCACGTATAAATATACAACCAATTTTTGACAAAGGTTAAAAAGAAACTCAGTGGATGAAGTGTTGTCTTTTTACAAAAGGCACTAGACCAACTGTTGTTTATATAAAACAGGTATACTTCAATCATTACTTTGCATCATACATAAATATTTTATGAAAAATAGATAATGAATCATAAAATTGAAAACTATAAAAGTTATAAAATAAAACATATAAGAAAACTATGACCCCAGCTAGGCAAATATTTCCTTAGTAACGCACAAAAATAATAGTGTTTTGCCAAAATTAAAATAGTTTGCTCTATAAAACACACAAATATGAAAAGACAAACTATTCATTAGGTGAAAGTATTTACAAATTGTATGTCCCACAAAAGGACAGAATATAGCAGTAAGTTTCAAACTTTAATTTAAAAATAAGGCAAATATTTGAAAGAGACACTTGATCAAATAAAATATGCACAAGGAAAATAAACACAATAGTGTTCACTATTGTCACTTCTTAAGGAAATGTAGCATAACGCCACAAACAGATACTACACACACTTACCAGAGTCATTAAATTAAAGAGACAAATCACACTAAGTGTTGGCAAAGATGTGAAAGATGTAGAATCTTCATATACTGCTAGTGGGGATATAAAATGGTACAATCACTTTGGACAAAGCCTGGCAGTTTTTTAAAAATTTCAGTATATATGTAGCATATGTTCTAGTTATTCCAGTATTAGGTATTTACTCAGGAGAAATAAAAGAAAATGTCTATATATGCTTATATATGAAGGTGCATTAGAGTTTTATTTGTAATAGCTAAAATCTGGATACAAATAAATGTTTATCAAAATAAATAATTATAGTGTGCTTTATCTATTCCACAGAATATTAATCAGTGCCTCTGCACACTTGGACTATTATAACAAAATGCCATAAATTGGGTGGCTTATAAACAACAGAAATTTATTTCTCACAGTTCTGGAGTCTGGGAAGTTCAAGATTCAGGTGTCAGCAGATCTGGTGTCTGGTAAGGCTCCACTCTCTGATTCATGGAGTGGCACCTTCCTGCAGTGTCCTTACATGGATGAGACCAGCTAGCTCTCTGGGTTCTCTTTTCTGAGGGCACAAAATCAATTCATGAGGGCCACACTCTCATGACTTAATCATTACTTCAAAGGCTGTACCTCCTAAAACCATCGCCTTGGGGGGTCAGGATTTTAACACACGAATTTTGGGATTCAGAAACATTTAGCAATGAAAAAATGCAAGAATTATTGATACATGCTACAACATGGGTCTCAAAATAATTATGTTAAGTGAAGAAATACATACTGTATAACTCCAGAAAGCAAATCAATCATTGTCAGAGTGTGGTGAGGGTAACTGAGGGGATAGCAGGGAAGGATTATGAAGGGGTATGGGGAAATAGGGTATGAAGATTATATTCATTATCTTTATTGCAGTGACAGTTTCACAGGTGTTGCATCTGTCACAAATTGTACACACACACACACACACACATGCACACACACAAACACAGACACACACATATTTCCTGAGTCCAGAACTTGTACTCTACCCACTGTGCTCTGCTAATGTTTTAAATCTGCAAAGATGCTGTCTTTCACAGCTGCATTCCTCCCTAATGGAACCTATGTCGGAGTCAACATCCAGAGAGGGCAGTTATTTTCTAAAGGGAAGCTTATGTGATTCCCCATTGCTTAGATTCCATTATTGAAGTGACAAGCAAGGTTGTCACTCACAGCTTGAGATATCTGCAAATCCACTTCATTTTAATCAGTACATGAATTTCTGCAAGAGTTTTACTGGAGGGACGTTATAACAGTGTTCTTTTTTGGTCAGAACTATTGTTTACCATTTCCCTGCCACCACTCCAAATCCTGTTTTTCTACTTTCCATGATGGCCAAGTGCATATTGAAAGTGTCTGAACAGTCTCCACCCCAATCTATAGGTATATGTTAGCATGTTTAGAGAAAGTGATGGAAAGATTCAACTGACTTTTAATTGCAAAGGGATACTTCCAGGATTTAGAAGACAGAATTCATTAAGATGGAAGGAGAACTCAGGTAGGTAGAATAATTCCTGACAACTCTGGCCCTTGCAAAATTGCTCCCTGAATGTGAACAGGACTGTGAGACATCATTCCTATGAAACTCTTTTTATATTTAAATGAATTTTTTGCAGATGTGGCTAAGGTTATTTATCAGTTGACTTTAGGTTAATCAAAAAGGGGATAATTAGGTGGAGTTTGAACTAATCATATGAGCCCTTAAATATTGGTCAGCAGATCAGAGATGGAGAAGTCAAAGATTAGAAATAACAAAGCATTCCCCTGCTGGCTTTGAAGGCACAAACACCACATTATGGAGAGGGCCGTGCGGCAGAAATGGTGTACATCCACTAAGAGGCAAAAAGAGTCCCTGGTTCATACCAGCAATAAAATGGGGATATCAGTCCCAGCTGTAGGAAATTGAATTTTACAAACCAACTCTATGAGCTTGGAAGAGAATCCTGAGCTTCAGGTGAAAACATAGCCCTAGATGACACCACAATTTCAACTATGTAAAACCCTGAGCACAGAATCCAGTCATGAAATGCCAGACTCCTGACTCATGGAATCTATAAGATTAAAAAATTTGTATCGTTTTAAGCTACCAAGATAGTGATAAATTTTGTATAGCAACAGGAAACTAATGAAAATGGTGATTAAACTACAATAGTAATAAGCTGTGACCATATGACCTATCTGAAAGTAATATCACATGTGGAGTACCCCCTTGGATCTCCTCAAGGTATGGCAAGACTTAATTTTCAAAATATTAAAAATATGACTCATATATTTAGTTATAGATGGCTGAATTTAACTTAATTTGTTAATACTGGAATCAGCAGGACAAAAAACAAAAACAAAACAACTAATTTAAACGAGGATATAAACAAAGAACAAACAATGCTAGAATGAGACAATGGTCAATAAAATGCAAAACTGGCTAGTCTCCTAGAAGGTAATTAAACCATAACCTTCAGAGATACTTTCTCTACCAGATGAAGAATCATTTTCACATTATCAATTTTCTACAAATTAACCACTAATATAGAGTTTGCTTTCTAAACAATAGTAAATAGCAAGTCAAAAAAATTGGATTCTGCTAGTTCATTAACCCTAAGGAGATTTTATTAGGCAATGTTCTAATATGACATTGAAATAACATGTAATCCCTTTTCTCCTTTATTTCTAAGTTTTGAATATGTCTTATTAGTGGATACTTTGAAGGTAGGATAAAGTGATGACTAAGACCTTGCCCACTTACTTTTTTATAGGCCTGTGTATTATTATGGTTCTGACGATTAAAGTGACTGCAGATTTACTGTAAGCTGAAAGAAGTCTAGGAATATTCAGAACTTGTAATAATCAACAACATAATTCACTATGTTATAATCTACTTGCGATAACTAAATACAAATTGCATTTAAATAAAAACTTCTGAAATTAGTTTATTTGTGCATTTAATAAATATATATTAGTAACAATAATAAAGACTTTCAATTTAACTCTTGAATTGAATGAAAATGTGTAGAAAAGTGATATTCTATACTACTTGTCTTAGAATTGTAGTGAGGAATCTTTACCCCTTTAATATTTTTAGATTTCTACCAATTAATTCATCATTCCATTCAAGAGCTGTTGCCTCAACTTTCATTTAATGTCTTAATTATCTCAATTTTCATCCACTTATTGTGATACCACAATCGAAGTTTAGGTTCAATTCAGTAATATTTCTCTGGGAAAGTTGCCATCAATTAATCAATTGCAAAACTTCATCAAAACTAAATAAAAATCTATTCTTAACCGATTTACCTACTTTGCTCCTATAATATATTGTACTTACCTTCATGAGGACGTAAGAGTACTTGCCTTTTACTGTTTTGTAATTGTTTTGTAGGATATTTCCTCAAAGTAAGGAAATATGAATTACCCATTTTTATTCACAGAATCCACCAGAACTTTTTTACCTACCAGTCGGTCCTTAAATGAATAGGAGTAATTAAAGAGACAAGTGAAAGGAAAAATCTTATATTTCAATGAGTGATTTTTGGCCACGTCTATGAAGAAAACAGTTTCTTGAGAAGATTGGAACACCCTACATTGAACTAACTAGCTTTTGGGTTTTTTTAAAACCTGTGAAGCTTCCCTAGTTTGCTTTGTTTTACCTAGTGTTTCTTTTCTTCTGGTCTTAGCATTCTGGAAATCAAAGGCATGTAATTAAGCGATGCTTAGGGAATGAAATACAGTTACTTAATTTCCCTTTTGTTTCTTAAATCAACATTATCATTTGTCATTTTAACTCAGTCTAACCCCAAATGATGTATATTTTATACTTATAGTTTAAATACAATAAATGAACAATAGATGCCTGTGTATTCTAATAGAAATCTTTAAATAGTATAAACAAGTCACTAGCTCAATAATGACAAGTTGTTTACCACAAAGAATGTAGTGTAGAAATGGTAAAGCTTTGTCTTTGTTTACACGTGTGAATTAATATTTTAAAATTTGTTCTTGGAGGATTTTGAACCAGTGTCCCTTTTTAAGCCTCCTTTCACCTTGTACTAAATGAGAACATCATCCCTAATATTGCTTTGCTCTTCTCTATTTTCTGTTGAATGAATAAGCCTACCCTTTTTCAAATATGATTATCCTCTTCTTCAGTTTTACTATTCCTGTGGAATTAGATCTCCTTATCAAGTACAGCAGTTCAATAATAGCTTTCCTTAAATAGGTACATGAAGGTCAACTTGAGACTTCCTTCTCCACAGGGATCAAAAAAAGGTATGAAATGCCATTACAGCCTAAATTCTGATTGTCTCTAACTAAGCGGAAGGTATTTTTATAAATATATCTAGGTTTATAACAGATGGCTTAGCACAAGCAAAAAAGGGAATCAATAAGAAAAGTGAAAACAAGTATCAGTCAATGAATATTAACAGCTTAATATTATTAAAAGACCATATGAATTCATAGCAACTGTATATACTATTATTTCAGAACCTTTATTCTTAATAAAAAAGAATATATTATTGTCATATGTGGTGCAGTTGGTTCTTTCAGTAGATGCTTATCTCTAACATCTGTTTTCATACAACGTAAACTAAAGCAATTTATAGACATGACTATAAATAAACAGCATGCTTATATATCTGCATATTTTGTAAGCCCTGTGAATACACCATTTATTGCTCTTACAACTATCAGAATGCCAAGAATTTTCAGCTCTACCACCTGCAATAGAATTTGTGTAAAATTATCTTTATAATTTCCCAGATGGTAAGATAGTCTTTTGAACATGTTTATGAATTTTTATGGCCTCTGATGTTTTTCTTTAAAAATGGATTGAATTTTTATCTTTGTATTAAATATCTTAATGTCAACAAAGAGCTTAATGATAGAAAAGCTCCCTTGAAAGTGAATGAGAATTCAATTATTTTCAATCTCTATTTATAGGTTACGATAACTTTAGGTAAAAATATGATGTGTTAGGTGGTCATATATTTCCGTAGGAATGAATGTCATATCGGACTGACTGCTTTCATTAATTTTGTGAAGATGATTACAGTCACATTCTGTCTTTTTCATATTCTTTGTTTGTCTCATATAATTAATCGCTTAAGTGAAACTTGACTGTGTCTCTGAAAGCATCTTTGACGTGAAAATCCCACAGTGAAATATATGTAACTTGGGCTGTAGAGCCATGATTAAGTCATCGGTCCGACCCATAATATCTAATCTCAACAATGCAGCCAGAGCAACACATTTCAAATATATCAGATTATCCTCACTGCTTTCTCAGAACCCACCAATGCTGTCCTAAATTATTCAAGCACAAGTCCTCAGAAAGACTCTCAATGATCAGATGCCCTTTCCCTCTCTGTACTCACTGACTGATCTCTACCTTGCTCATTCAATTCCAGCAACAAGAGTGTGCCTGAGTCTTTGCTCTTGTAGTGTGTGTGTTTGTTTGTTTTATTATTTTGTTAGTTTTTTTTTTCTCCTGTGTGTGTGTGTGTGTGTGTGTGTGTGTGTGTGTGTGTGTGTGTGTTTGGTCTAGACTGCTCATCTCAGGCACATGACAAAACCCATGTCTGGATCCATCACCTTCTCTTTCGGGCCTTAACTGAAATATCACATTGTCTATGAGGACTTCTCTGTCCACTACCCTACCTAAAAATGCAACTTCTTTCTCAACATGTTATTTAATGCTTTGCTGCTTTATGTTTTCCTTATCATTTATTATTTAAAATAGTGTGTGTATGTCTGTGTGTTTCTTAATTAGAGTGTTTAGTTTCTCTCCGCCCACTTGAATGTAAGCTCCAAGAGAGCAGGAATATTTGATCTGTTTACAATAATTACTAAATGGTAAGACCTTGTTAAATACTTATTGAATGAACTAATCAATGGGAGTATAGTTTATTACCTGGTGTGTTCTTATTTATAAGAGTATGTAGAGGTAATCCTTAAAATATCTTAATGCAAATACCTGTGTATATGTTCTAGAGAAATTAAGCTATAAAGATGCATTAGTCCTTTGGTTTCTGAATAAATCTAGTAAAATGTTAAATATAAGAGCAGGAGATTGACTGAGCACACACTAAGAAAATTAATGGAAATTTTGATCCTTCCTCCACCAAAGATTCTATTCAAATTCATTATATTTTATCTTAATTTTGATTCTTCTACTTTGATTTAGACAGATTTTACATAATGGAAAGAAAATCATTAATGGATGAATATTTTCTTTTGCCTTTGCTTAAATAATAACATTAAATTTGGCATCCAGCTAAATATAAACATGTTAAAAATATTTTTCTTTTCTTCAGCTACATATAAAATTTTATTATAGCCTAATCACCTTTTTAAATTATAATAGCTTTTTCTTCCCTTTATTTATGTTTTCTAGAATCTAGAGTTCATCCTGACTTTTCATAAACATCTATGGGTTTGAACTACTAGAGAAACCCTGAAGAAAATAAGTGTTAATATAGTTTCTATTTTCTTTGTTTATTAAGGATGATTAAAATCTGACATGCCTGAGTGGAGGAGAAATTACTGAAGAATCTAACAGTAGACTTCTTTTTTCTTTGCAGTGGCACAATTATAGCTCACTGCAACTTTGAACTCAGGCGCAAGTGATCCTCCTGCCTCAGCCTCCATAGTAGCTAGGAGTACAAGTGTGTGTCATCATCACACCTGGCTATTTTTTTTTAATTTTTATTTTTTGAAGTGTCAGTGTCTGGCTGTGTTGTTCAGGCTGGTCTCAAATTCCTATCCTCAAGACATCTTCCCTCCTTGGCCTCCCAAAGCATTGGGATTACATGGTAGAGCCACTGTACTGGGCCTAACCACAGACTTTTAAATATAGCATGGCCTCTGTATATAATCTAGCCTGACATCCTTCATGCAAAGAAAACAATCTGAGGCGCCTGAATAATAAAACTAGTTAGTAGCAGATGCAAGTCTAAGTCCAGGTACTCTGTTAGCTTGGTCCTGCACATTTTTCATCTGATATAAAAGGTAAAATAAGGGACTCAAAGAAACAGTTCCCTAAATTAGTCATATTCAGCATTTAGAAAGTAACAGGTTAAGGTTTTTTGGTTTTTTTGTTTGTTAGCATGAAGTCTTAGAAAAGAGTCAAAGCCATTAAAGTTTTAGAAAATTAGCTAACGTTTTGATAACAAAACAAATAATTAGATTAAATGAGGACTAATGTTTAAAAAATAACAAAAGAAAAATAGGAAAATAAAACATTTACTGTATTGACTTTATATTTCTCCTTCCTTTTTACTAAAAATATGTAGCTCTTTTCTCAGCATATATTTTGTTTTAGGATTTTAACAATTACACAACATGATATATTTTCTTTATACGTGTATGTATGAATCTAGAATCAATTAAGAAACTTGTTTCATGTATCTTCTCCAAACAATGTGTGAGTCACAATTCTACCATGGAATTATACCATACAGTGATTTGAGCAATGAATTTTAAAATCTGTACGAATCATTATAAAGGTAAAATGTGTAAAAATAGTCTTGATGTGAAGGTCAATATTGCAGATATAATTTTAAATAAAAAATGCAAGCTACAACAAAATCAATTTTAAAAGTTATTTTAAAAGATAACAAGAAAATAGATTTTTTTTTAGTTGGGGTCTCACTCTGTCACCCAGGCTGGAGTGCAGTTGTGCAATCGTTTCTGGCTGCAACTTTGATCTCCTGAGCTTGAGTGATCTTCCTGCCTCAGCCTCCAAAGTAGCTGGGACTACAGGCATGTGCCACCATGCATGGCTAATTTTTTCATTTAATGTTTTTGTAGCAACAAGGTCTGGCAGTTTTGCCCAGGCTGGTCTTGAACTACTGGCCTCAAGCAATCCTCCCACCTCAGCCTCCCACAGTGCTGGAATCACAGATGTGAGCCATCATACCTGGCCAAGCACAATAGTTTCATCAGTATGCAAATGAGAAACTGTTGGAAGAGTTATTTTATGGGTCTTTAATAAGTAATAAGAAAACTGCTATATTATTTCAATTTATTCTTAATATAAAATTGTCCTACACATTTTAATATTAAAAATAATATATAAAATATTTATGTGAGGGTACCATCAGCAAAATGACAGAAGAGGAATCCTTGGATCCTCCTTTGTTCCATGAATACAACAATTCAGCAAATTCATGGGAGCATTTTCTTTATAGAAAATCAAGAACTAGGTAAGAGACTTCTGCACCCCAGGTGAGTGTGAAATGCAGACACATTAAGGCCAATGTGGAAATTTGACACATTATCTCACCAGAATCCCTACCCCTGGTACAGTGCCATATAATCAACAGAAGCCACTCTCAGGTCTCTGTTTCTCCCTGAAGAGTGAAAGAGATGACCTGCATGTCCAATGCTTCAACTTTTCCAGGGTCTCCACAGAGAAATGATTGCTGTCTTGCCAGTCTCAGAGCTCTGATGGGATCTGAAATAATCTAGCCATTTGGGGAAAATAAAGATGGTAGTTTGGGTGGGCAGTTGCCACAGCCCCTCCCCTGGGTTCAGCCAATAGCTAGCAGATGAAAAATCCCAGCCCCCAGGCTTTCTTTGGAGAATTAAAGATTTGGTTTTAATGAAAATGCTCTAATTTTTCAGGAGCTTCCCAAAGGACTAGTTTCTGTCTTTCCAGTCTCACAGTACTACAACACTTGGCATATTCTAGTTACCTTGGAGCCAGTGACAACAAAGATAGTGGCTTGATCTAGCTTGCAACTAGTTGCCACACCCTCCCCCAAGCTTAGCACAGAGCACACAGGTAGATGCCAAAACAGATGAGATCCCAGCTTCACTCCAGGAGGGAGAGAGTTGTACAGGGTACAAATGACCCAACTTTTCTGGGGGCTTACTGAAGAACTGTTCTCAGTGCTTGTCTTGGACCACTGACAGGACCCGGCATACTGTAGACCCACGGGGCCAACAAGAACAAAGAATGTGGGTTTGATTAGCACAAAGGAATGAGAGGCCTACAAAATCCCTGAACAGGCTTATTGGTGAAGACCTTATCCCATATGAGGCCAGGCTGTGAAGACTAGAAGAGGTGCCTTCCTCGTCTAATGTGCAGACACCAACACAGAGAGTCAAGGATGAAGAAAACAACAGGGAAATATGTTTTAAATCAGGGAACAAAATAAATATCCAGAAACTAACTTTAACCAAGGGAGATGTATAATTTACCTGAGAGAAAATTCAAAATAACTGTCATAAGATGTTTACGGAGGACAGGAGAAAAATGCATGAACAAAGTGGAAATTTTTACAAAAAGAAAATATTAAAAGTACAAAATAGAAATCATGGAGGCAAAGAATACAATACCTGAATTGAAAAGAAATCCCTAGAGGGTTTCAACAGCAGACTAGGTCAAGCAGTAGAGAGGACCAGTGAAGTTGGAAACAGATTATTGCAGAAAGAGTGAAGAAAGATTAAAGAATTTATGGGACACCATTAAATGAACATATATTATATATATTCATTTATATATATATATATATATATTTATGTATATATAAAATGGTAGTGCCAGAGGGAAAAAGAGAAGTTACCAGAAAGATTATTCAAAGAAATAATGACTGAAAACTTACCAAATCTGAGGAAGAAAATAGACATTCGGATAATTTAGGAAGCCCAAAGAAACCCAGCTAAAATAAACTCAAAGAAATATACATTGAGTCACATTGAAATCAAATTGTCAAAAATTAAAGGCAATGAAAAAATTCTGGAATTAGCAGAAAAAAGTGACTTGCCACATACAAGGGATCTCCTTCCTCTCATAAGACAACCAGCAGAATTTTCATCAGAGATCTCACAAGGCAGAAGGGACTGGGATGATACGCAGAGGTTCCCTCTTATCCATGATCTTGCTTTTTACTGTTTCACTTATACATGGTCAACTGCAGTTTGAAAATATTACAGTCTTCTGATAGAATGAGAAACAGGAAGACCACAATCACATAACTTTTATTACAGTATAATGTTTTAATTGTTCTAGTTTATTATTAATTATTGTGCATAATTTATATATTAAATTTTATCATAGGTGTGTATGTACAGAAATAAAACATAATATTTACAGGGTTTGGCACTATCTTCAGTTTCAGGTGTCCATGGGATGTTGGGCTACATGTCCCCAATGAATAAGGGGAAACTACTGCATTCAAAGAGCTAAAAGAACAAAAACTGCCAAACCAGGATACTATACTTGGCAAAATTTTAATTCATAAGTGAAGGAGAGTTAAAGACTTGGCCAGGCAAACTAAAGCTGAGGGAATTAATCACTAGACCTGCCTCTTAAGAAATACTAAAGGGAGTTCTTTTTTTTTTTTTTTAATTTAAGTTCCAGGGTACATGTGCAGAATATGCAGGTTTGTTACATAGGTGTACATGTGCTATTGTGGTTTGCTGCACCTATCAACCCGTCGTCTAGGTTTTAAGCCCCACATGCATTAGGTATTTGTTCTAATGCTCTTCCTCTGCTTCGCCTCCATCCCCAACAGGCCTCACTGTGTGGTGTTCCCCTCCCTAGGTCCATGTGTTCTCATTGTTCAACTCCCACTTATGAGTGAGAACATGAGGTGGTTGGTTTTATGTTCCTGTGTTAGTTTGTTGAGAATGATGGCTTCCAGCTTCACCCATTTCCCTACAAAGAACATGATCTCATTATTTTTTATGATTGCATAGTATTCCATGGTGTATATGTACCAAATTTTCTTTATCCAATCTGTCATTTATGGGCATTTGGGTTGGTTACAAGTGTTTGTTATTGTAAATAGTGCTGCAACTAACATACATGTGCATATGTTTTTATAGTAGAATGATTTCTAATCCTTTGGATATATTACCCAGTGATGGGATTGCTGGGTCAAATGGTATTTCTGGTTCTAGATCTTTGAGGAATCACTACACTGTCTTCCACAATGGTTGAACCGATTGACACTCCCACCAACAGTGTAAAAGCATTCTCATTTTCCCACAGCCCCGCCAGCGTCTCTTGTTTCCTGACTTTTTAATAATAGGCATTCTGACTGGCATGAGATGGTATCTCATTGTGGTTTTGATTTGCATTTATCTAATGACCAGTGATGATGAGCTTTTTTTCATATGTTTCTGGGCCACATATATGTCTTTTTTTGAAAAGGGTCTGTTCATATCCTTTGCCCACTTTTGGATGGGGTTGTTTTTTTCTTGTAAATTTGTTTAAGTTCCTTGTAGATTCTGGATATTAGACATTTGTCAGATGGGTAGATTACAAAAATTTTCTCCCATTCTCTAGGCTGCCTGTTCACTCTGATGCTAGTTTCTTTTGCTGTGCAGAAGCTCTTTAGTTTAATTAGATCCCATTTGTCAATTTGGGCCTTTGTTGAAATTGTTTTTGGTGTTTTAGTCATGAACTGGATAGCCATATGCCGAAAACTGAAACCAGACCCCTTCCTTACACCTCATACAAAAATTAACTCAAGATGGATTAAAAATTTAAATATAAAACCCAAAACCATAAAAACCTTAGAAGAAAACCTAGGCAATACCATTCAGGATGTAGGCATGGGCAAAGGGAGTTCTTTAAGTTAAAAAAAAAATGATGCTAACGAACAACATGATAGCATAAGAAAGGATAAAACTCATGGGTAAAATTAAGTATAAAGATAAATACAGAATACTACATAATTCATGGTGGCATGTAAAATCACTTTTAGAGCCAGTGTAAAAGTTAGAAGACAAAAGCATTCAAAATAGCTATAATTAAAAAGAAAAATTAATCATATACAATATAAATAAATGTAATTTTGTCATCAGTAACACAAAGTGTATGAATAAGATAATTAAAACTAAAATTTTTGTATACAAGCTTAAGTTGTGATCAGATTAAAATGAACTGTTAAAACTATAAGATATTTCATGTAAGCCCCACAGTAACTACAGATACAATACCTACAGAAGATGCACAAAGGAAAAAGAGAAAAGAAAACATAGCAATAAAAAATTATGAAACACAAAAGAGAAAGAAAAAAGAGAGGAACAAAATAATAAAAACAGAAACAAATTAACAACAGTAGTAATTACCTATCAATGATTATTTTAAGTGTAAATTGATAAGATTCCCCTATCAAAAGATATAGAATGCTTGCTAAATTGCTTAAGTTCCTTATAGAGTCTGGGTATTAGACCTCTGTTGGATGCATAGCTTGTGAATATTTTCTCCCATTCTGTAGGTTGCTAGTTTATTTTGCTGTGCAGAATCTCTTCAATTTAATTAGGTCCCACTCATCAATTTTTGTTTTTATTGCAATTGCTTTTAGAGACTTAGCCAAAAATTCTTTGCTAATGCTGATGTCAAGAATGGTATTTTCTAGGATTTCTTCTCAGATATTTATTTATTTATTTATTTTTATATTTATTTATTTATTTATTTGAGATGGAGTCTCTCGCTCTGTAGCCCAGGCTGGAGTGCAGTGGCATGATCTCGGCTCACTGCAAGCTCCACCTCCTGGGTCCACTCCATTCTCCTGCCTCAGCCTCGCCGAGTAGCTGGGACTACAGGCCCCCGCCACCACCCAGGCTAATTTTTTGTATTTTTAGTAGAAACAGGGTTTCACCATGGTCTGGATCTCCTGACCTCATGATCCACCCGTCTCGGCCTCCCAAAGTGCTGGGATTACAAGTGTGAGCCACGGCGCCCAGCTCTTCTCAGATTTTTATAATGTGAGGTCTTACATTTAAATCTTTTATCTGTCTCAAGTTAATTTTTGTATATGTTGAAAGGTAAAGGTCTAGTTTTACTCTTCTGCATGTGGCTAGCCAGTTATCACAGCACCATTTATTGAATAGCGTATCCTTTCCCTATTGCTTGCTTTTGTCAACCTTCTCAAAGATCAGATTATTGTACATGTGTGGCTTTATTTCTAGGGTCTCTATTCTGCTCCATTGGTCTATGTGTCTGTTTTTATCCCAGTACCATGTTCTTTTGGTTACTGTAGCCTTATAGTAGGGTTTGAAGTCAGCTAGTGTGATGCTTCCAGTTTTGTTCTTTTTGCTTAGGATTGCTTTGGTTATTTGGACTCTTTTTTATTATATATGAATTTTAGAATAGATTTGCCTAATTCTGCAAAGAATGATGTTGGTCGTTTGATAGAAATAGTGTTGAACCTGTAAATTGCTTTGGGCAGTGTGGACATTTTAATGATATTAATTCTTTCAATCCATGAGCATGAAATGTTTTTCCATCTGTTTGGGTCATCTCTGATTTCTTTCAGCAGTGTTTCATCATTCTCCTTGTACATATCTTCAACCACTTTGGTTTGCTGTATTCTCAATTAAAAAATGGACAAAGGGTCAGTTGTGGTGTCTCACACCTGGAATCCCAGCACTTTGGGAGGCCAAGGCAAGCGGATCACATGAGGTCAGGAGTTTGAGACCAGCCTGGCCAACATGACAAAACACCATCTCTAATAAAAACACAAAAATTAGCCAGGTGTGGTGGTGCAGGCTTGTAATCCCGCTACTTGGGAGGCTGAGGCAGGAGAATAACTTGAACCAGGGAAGCAGAAGTTGCAGTGAGTCAAGATTGCATCATTGCATTCCGGCCTGGGCAACAGAGCATGACTCCATCAAAAAAATAAAAAAAAAAAATGGGGAAAGGGCATGAACAGACACTTCTCAAAAGAAGATATAAAAGTGGCCAATAAACATATGAAAAACATGCTCATCCTAACTAATCAACAGAGAAACACAAATCAAAACCACAATGAGATACCACATCACACAAGTCAGAATGGCTGTTACTAAAAAGTAGAACACACACACACGCCACACAAACACACACACACACAGATAATGATGAGGCTACAGAAAAAAAGGGAATACTTATACACTATAGGTGGAAATGCAATTTAGTTTAGCCACTGTAGAAAGCAGTTTAGAGATTTCTCAAAGAACTTAAAACAGAGCTACCATTCAACCTAGCAATCTTATTATTGGGTATATAAGCAAAGGAAAATATAGATCATTATACCCAAAAGACACACAGGCTATTATGTTCATCACCTAGCTATTTACAAAAGCAAAGACATGGAATCAACCTAGATCCCCATCAATGTTTAATTGGATAAAAAAAATTACATACACACCATAGAATACTATGCAACCATAAAAAAGAACAAAATCACATTCTCTGCATCAACAACTATGGAGCTGGAGGCCATCATCCTAGGCAAACTAATGCAGGAACAGAAAAACAAGTAGTATATATTCTCACTTATAAGAAGGATATAAACATTGGCCACAAATGGACAAAAACATAGGAAGAATCAAAACTGCAGACTAATAGAGGGGGTAAAAAAGGAAGGGGCATGGTTTTGGGGTGCAATTGGTTTTTTGGGTGCAATATGCCCTGAAGCAAACCTGCAAATGTACCACCAGTATCTAAAATAAAAGTTGAAATAAAACAAAACAAAACAAAACAAAAAAACCACTGTGGCGAAATGGATTTTTTTTTAAGCCAACAACAAAAAAACAAGACAAAATGTAAATCTAACTATATGTTGTCTACAATAAACCTGCTTTAGGTTTAAGTACATACATAGCCTAAAAGTAAGGAGTAAAAAAAATATATTTCATGCAAATAGTAAACAAAAGGGAGAAGTCACGTAAGTGGTTTTACTTGTATCAGACAAAATAGATTTCCAGTCAAAATTTGCCACAAGAGACAAAGAAGGACATTATAATGGTAAAGGGGCCAATTTACTGGAAGATATAACAGTTATAAATATATATGCACTCAACATCAGAGCACTTAAATCTGTAAAGCAAATACTGACAGAACTGAAGGGAGAAATAGATAGCAGTACAATAATAGTGAGAGACTTTAATAGTTTATATTCCATAATTAATAGAACAACTAGATAGAAAATAAATAAAATAGCAAACTTTAGCAGCAATATACACACAGCCTTCAACTTACAATGGTTCTACTGATTAATTTTTCAACTTACCATGTGTTTTTTGGAACTTAACTCCATAGTAAGAAGAGGAGAATCTGGTCTTATGATGATTTGACTTATAATATTTTGACCTCATGGTATATTTACCAAGGTAATAAGTGCATTTTTGACTTACAGTTGGTTGTTCAGGACATAACCCATCTTAAAAGTCAGGGAGCATTTGTAGACCAAATGGACATACCAATCTTTGCATAACATTCTACCCAACAGCAGCTGAATATACATTCTTCTCAAGCACAAGGAAACTTCTCCAGGATAGATCACATGTTAACTTACAAAACAAGACTTAATAATATTTATAAAATCTCACCACTTACCAAGTTATCTTTTCTAACCAAAATTGAATTCTACTAGACATCAATAACATAAGAAGAACTAGAAATTTTCAACTAAGAAGAATTAAGCAACACATCCTCACCGCTGAATAATCAATGAGTCAAAGAAAAAAATCAAAAGAAAAACTAACAGACACTTCTCAAAAGAAGACATTTATGCAGCCAAAAAACACATGAAAAAATGCTCATCATCACTGGCCGTCAGGGAAATGCAAATCAAAACCACAATGAGATACCATCTCACACCAGTTAGAATGGCCATCATTAAAAAGTCAGGAAACAACAGGTGCTGGAGAGGATGTGGAGAAATAGGAACACTTTTACACTCTTGATGGGACTGTAAACTAGTTCAACCATTGTGGAAGTCAGTGTGGCGATTCCTCAGGAATCTAGAACTAGAAATACCATTTGACCCAGCCATCCCATTACTGGGTATATACCCAAAGGACTATAAATCATGCTGCTATAAAGACACATGCACACGTATGTTTATTGTGGCACTATTCACAATAGCAAAGACTTGGAACCAACCCAAATGTCCAACAACGATAGACTGGATTAAGAAAATGTGGCACATATTCACCATGGAATACTATGCAGCCATAGAAAATGATGAGTTTGTGTCCTTTGTAGGGACATGGATGAAGCTGGAAACCATCATTCTCAGTAGACTATCGCAAGGACAAAAAACCAAACACCGCATATTCTCACTCATAGGTGGGAATTGAACAATGAGAACACATGGACACAGGAAAGGGAACATAACACTCCAGGGACTGTTGTGGGGTAGGGGGAGGGAGGAGGGAAAGCATTAGGAGATATACCTAATGCTAAATGATGAGTTGATGGGTGCAGCACACCAACATGGCACATGTATACATATGTAACAAACCTGCACATTGTGCCCATGTACCCTAAAGCTTAAAGTATAATAATAATAAAAAAAGAAAAATTAGAAAATAACTTGTAACAAATAAAAATAAAATAATAAAACACCAAAGCTTATGAGATGCAGCAAAAGCATACTACAAGAGACATTTATAGTGATGTATCTACATTAAAAAATAAGAAAGATGTTACATAAGCAATCTAACTTTACACCTCAAGGAATTAAAAAAAGAACAGTGTTCACAAATCTAGCAAATGGAAGGAAATAATAAAATTATAACAGAAACTGAGGACAAAGAGAATAGAAAGAAATAAACAAAACTAAGAGTTTGTTTGTGAAAAAGATAAACAAGTTGACAACGCTTTTTCTAGACTAACTGGAAAAGAAAGACTCAAATAAAATCAGAAATAAGAGAGGAAAATTCAGACATTATAACTGATGCCACAAAATTTAATGAAATGATCATAAGATACGTGTTTGAACAATTATACACCAAAAAACTAGATAATCTAACAGAAATAGATAAACTTTTAAAACATACACCCTACCAAAACAAAATTATAAAAGTATAGAAAGTCTGAAAGACTTCTATATAGTATGAAGTTTATAATAGTAAATAACAAACTTCCATTTTAAAAAAGCCCAGGACCAAATGGTATCACTGGTGAATTCTATCTAACATTTAAAGATTTTCATTCCTTACTGTTTGAAGATTGTTTCTGAACAATCTCAAACTTTTCCAAAAATTCCAAAAATTCAAGAGAAGGGAACACTTTCAAACTAAATTTATGAGGCCTGCATTACCCTAACACCAAAGCCTGACAAAGACACTACTAGAAAATCAAACAGTGGGCCAATATCCCTGATAAATATAGATGTAAAAGTTCTTGACAAAATACTAGTAAATGGAATTCAACAGCATCTTGAAAAGATTATATACCAGGACCAAGTAAGATATATGCCTAGGATGCAAAGATAGTTCAGCATACCAAAATTAACTAATGTGATACAACACTTTAACAGATGGAAAGATAAAAATTATACAATCATCTCAATAGGTACAAAAAAAGTATTTGATCAAATTTAACACCTTTTTATGATAAAAACTTTCAACAAAACTAGGACTGGGAGGAAATTACCTCAACATAATGAAGACCAAATTTGACAGTCCCACAGCTAGCATTTTATTCAATAATGAAAAATTGAAAAGCTTTTCTCTGAGATCACAAACAAGGCAAGGATGCCCACTCTCACCACTTCTATTCAACACAATACTGAAAGCCTTAGCCAGAGGAATTAAGCAAGAACAAGAAATAAAGGCTATGAAATCAAAAAGGAATAAGTGAAGTTGTCCCTTTACACATGACATGATCTTGTATATAGAAACCACTCAAGACCCCATTTAAAAACTTTTAGAAATAATAAATGAATTAAGAGAACTTCCAGGATATAGATTCAGTATTTATATATCAGTTGTATTTATATATACTAACAACAAATTGAAAAGGAAACTGCGACAATAATTCCATTTACAATAGCAAAAAAAAGTATGATTAAGAATAAACTTAAGTAAATGAGCAACTTACAAACTTAAAACTAGAAAACAGTGATGAAAAATTAAACACAATCCAAAGAAATGGAAAGATATATTTATGAATTGGAATTTTTAATATTGTGAAATTGTCCATGCTAACCAAAGCAATTTATGGATTCAATGCAATTCTTATCAAAATCTCAATAGCAATTATTTGTTTAAAAATCTAAAATTCATATGAAACCAAAAAAGGACACCAAATAGCCAAATAAATCTTAAGAAAGAGTAGCAAAGCTGGAGGCATCACATTTCCTGATTTCAAGCAATAAAAAGCTACAGCAATCAAAAATAATATGGTACTGGCATAAAGACAGATACACAGGTCAGTATAACAAAACAGAGAGCCCAGAAATAAAACCACACATATACAGACAACTACATTTCAACAAAGCTGCCAGGAGTACACAATGAAGATAGGATAGCCACCTGAACAAATGGTGTTGGGATAACTGGAAATCCATATGCAAAAGAAAAATGTTGAACTTTATATTACATTACAAAAAATAGATTCAAAGTAAAGACTTAAACATAAAATCTGGAACCGTAAAACTTATAGAAGAAAACATAGCATAAAAACTTCATGACATTGGCCTTGGCATTACTATGACCTCACATCTGTTAAGATAGCTATTATCAAAACAAAAAAGGGCCAGTGTTAGTGAGGATGTGGAGAAATTGGAAACCTAATATACTGCTGGTGAGAATACAGTATGTGATTCATACAGCTGGTGAGAATGGTTTGCCCGCTACTTAAAACAGCATGGAGGCTTCTCAAAAAATTAAAAATGGACCTACTATATAATACAATTCCACTTCTTCTGGGTATTTATCCAAAAGAATTGAAATCAGAATGTTCAAGAGATGTTAGCACTCCCATATTTATTTGCAGCCCTATTTGCTATAGCTAAGAAGTGAAAGCAACCTAAATGTCCATTGATGGATGAATGATGTCATATACAATAAATATTATCCAGCCTTAAAAAAGAAATTCTGCAATATGTGACAACATGAAGAACCTGGTGGATATCACGTGAAGTGGAATAGGTTAGTCACCAAAGGACAAATATTGCATGATTCCACTTAGACAGTTAAATTTATAGAATCAAGGAGTGGAATGGTGGTTGACAGGGCTGAGAGGGGGAAATGGGAAATTGTTAATTAATGGCATAAAATATGATTTATACAATATAAGTTATAGAGGTCTTCTGAACAACATTCTGTGAATAGTTAGCATTATGTTTTATACACTTACAGTGTATTAGGAGAACTATCATATTGCGTTTTTTCCACAATGAAATAAATTTTTTAAAAAATTTATGTTAACTGTACAGATTTATATGTCTAATCATGGTAATGTGAGAATATTGATCTTGGTTTAATGAATATCTCATATAAAAGTATATACAATGAGAGCTACATACATATATATGTGTATGTTTGTATATTGGTTTACATATCTAACATTTCAAAATTTTTAAACCTTTAGGTATATGACAAATTAATCTTCCTGAATACATGTGGAAAGCCTCAGTAACTTTGATGATGACAATAAGTTATTTGTACGCTTTTGGTAACTTGGTTTTAGATTAATTTGAACCTAGCTATGGGTTGTCCTTCTGAAACACAGAGGGTAGTTGATGCAATGAGTAGCCTCTCCATGTAGTTACTGTTGTAAGTTTGAAAATGGGTTTGTTTCATAGATGAGAATAATGTCTCTCTACAGGTTCCCTTTAGTTCATTTTAAAGGTTCCTACCAAACATATCTATGTTAACGTCATTTCAAGTTTCTATCTAATGTGCTAAAATAATAGAAAAACTGGAAAATGAGGGATTTGTTTAATCTGGATTCATAGTACTTCTTGTGTGACCTTGCTAGAGGAACTACCCCTATTTTTTCATATTCTAGTACTTTCTCCCTTTTTATTAGTACATTTTTGAGAGATAAACATAGGGATATCACACAGATATTTATATATTTATTTTGTGGTCATCTACGGAAATGAGCTAGATCCCCTCCCAATTAATAAGCTGAAAGTTTATTGATCATGGTGCGGGGACAGCGTCCAGTGGGAACTTGGCAGAAGCAAGCCAGGAGCTGATGATCTCCCTTTCCCGGCCTCTTTGCCCTGTGGCCTGGATGCCTGTCCCAGTCGGCCCTCTCTTTTCTGGGCCCTGCCCATGAGTGTCAACCTAAAATAATCAAAAGGCTCGGGATGCAGTTAAATTAGTTTATTTAAATGCAAAGTGTGAGGGTGGCCTTCCAGAGAAACATGGACACCAAAGAATGGTGACCAGTGTTCCCCAGTGTGCGGAAAGGTAAGAATCATTTATACAGGCAAGGGCCCTGCCTGTATGATAACACTGCACACCAAAAAAGTACACAGCAAAGTTTAGTACTCACACAAGAGAAACCTAGGGAGAGGAGGACAGGCACAAATAAGTCCAGGCTGGCTTGAGTTAGGTGTTTCAGTGGTTAGACAGTACACTAGTGAGCCAGCAACAAAGGGATCCTACAGGCATTCTTACCAGCTTGCCCAGATACGAGGCAGAGGGGGAGTGAAGAGGTGGGTATGAAAGCTGCCAGCACCTGAGCACAGTGGCTCACTTCTGTAATCCTAGCACTTTGTGAGGTGGAGGCGGGTGGATCTCTTGACCTCAGGAGGTCGAGGCCAGTCTGGGCAACATGGTGAAACCTCATCTCTACAAAAAATACAAAATTATCCAGACATGGTGGCTCGTGTGCGTAGTGCCATCTACTTGGGGGACTGAGGCAGGAGGAGGCTTGAGGCCAGGAGGCGGTGGTTACTGTGAGCCAAGATTGTGCCACTGCACTCCAGCCTGGGGACAGAGTGAGACCCTGTCTAAAAAAAAAAATTCTGTCAGCATCAAATATTAAAAGTGGAGTCAGATATAGCAATCACATTAATAATATTTAAGGATGAATATACTTTGTAAAGGTATAAGAGATAAATAAAAATTATTGTACTTACCTGTTTCCTGCCTATAAACCAATAAATGTATTTTACAAAGTGAAGTAAGAGGAAATCAAGATCTCTATTCATTAACAAATTACACCTATGCTTCATTCTATATCCAAGTATATTATGATGTCAAGAAAAAAAATAAAGAAGTTGGAAAAAAATGTTATAGATGTTGAAAGACAAGAAGCCACCTGAATGGGATGTGAAAATAGTCAACACAGCAGGTCAGACAGGAGAAAATTGAGTCAAAATGAAATTAACACAATAGGCTTAAAGTCCATTCAAGATACAGGAGTAATGACTGACATTATGACAGATAATATACTCAGGAATGTAGAAATTAGGAATCGAAGAAATAATGTGTTGCAAATTTTAATTCTGAAGGTAGGGAACTCACTGATTTTATAAGAAGTGGAATACGAATGATTTATTCTTTATGCAGCAAAATCCAAGGACAAAGTTTTCCTAATGATATATGACTATTACAGTGTTTTTGTTTTGGTTTGTTTTGACAGCCTGCAAGTGTGTTTACTCAATTTCACTATATTTGAAGCTGTCATCTTATAATGTGAATGGATTTTCTGAATACAGCTAACTCAATAGAATGCTGTTAGCTCCTGAATAACTCTTGACCTGGGTCTTTATATACATTTGCCATTAAACATAATTCAATGTTATCTAACTTTTGGTAGCATGAACACATTCTCTATAATCTGGCACCACTAAATGGAAGAATTAGTAAGGTTCTTGACTTTGGTGATATGTATGTTCTTGTCTATGGTGACCTCACTGAATCTGGCAACCTTTAAAGCTAGTCATCACAAATATTGTAATGCATTTCTCACATCAGCTTCACTTTAAATATATTAAATGTAGGCTGGGGAATGATGAAAAGTTACTTAATGGGTACATTGTGTGTTATTCGGGTGATGGATACACTAAAAGCCCTGACTTCACCACTACACCATATATTCATGTAACAAAATTACACTTTTGTCTCATAAATTTATTCAGACAAATAGAAAAACTGTAGACCAGGATTAGATCATGTCTGCTTATTTGATTTCTGCCACTTTTTAAAACATAGAAACAACTAGTAAAATCTGGGAAAAACTGAGTTTATATAGTTATTGATCATGATTTAGGGACAAAAGATTCTGTCATATGGTCAGTAGAAAATAAATGAAGACCATGAATTGAAATAACGTAACATTCTATCGTTCAAAATTAGATTACTATAATGAGGCAATGAATAAGATACAATGTTATGTCTCAAGAAATTTGCTTTTGGGGTAGCCTGCAGCCAAAGAATATTAGCCTATATTTTTTACACAATGCACATGAGTCCAGGTTCTCCAGCTTTCAGGGCTCACCCTTTGAATAATATGTAACAAACACTATCCAAGCCTCCAAATTGACTAACTGCAGAATTTTCCGTTTTTATTTCACTCTTCTTTAGCATCACTTATTTCCTTAATAAATTGTTCACAAGTTATAGAAATCTGACATAGTTTCCTCCTTGTTATATTTTTCTAAGAACCAATGCTCCATATTTCTCACTTCACCTCTTTCCTTTTTGTAACTAAGTTATTTTGTGTATGTCTTAGTCTGTTTGTGCTGCTATAACAAAATATCTGATACTGGGTCATTCATAAATAATATAAATTTATTTCTCTGAGTTCTGAAGGCTAAGTCCAAGATCAAGGTGCCACTAGAATTAGTGTCTGGTCTGCCACCTTCTGGTAAGGGCTGCTCTCTGCTTCCAAGATGACACTTTGTCATTGCATCCTCAGGAGCGGGGGAACACTATGTTCTCACATGGCAAAAGGGATAGAAGGGCCAGAGAATGCTCCCTTCAACTTCTAGCCCTTTTTACAAGGGTGCTAAACCCGTTAAAGAGGGTACAGCCCTCGTGACTTCATCACCTCCCTAGGGCCACATCTCTTAATCATGTTGTATTGGGGATTAAGTTTCAATATGAACTTTGGAGGGGACACCATCTATCAAACCATAACTCTGCATTTTGCACCAGCCTAATTCCCTAATGTCCAGCATATTCTGAGCTTAAGCACTATTGATAGAGTTTAGGAATACTGTAAGGAAATCGCAGTGATGTCACAAAGTCCATTGTATTCACATGTATACACACTCATAGATAACTTGTATCATGCTCCCTAAGAAGTATGTATTCCTTATCTCCTTAATAGTATATTGTCAACATTTCCCACATTATTAAATATTCAGAAACATTATATTAATCCCTACAAATTATTCCATGACATGAAAACACCGTAATTTTTAAAATCATTCTCTAATAGGAAAACTAAATATTTTCTTTATTATAACAAACACTGAGACAAGTATTATGTACTTTACACTTTTTTTTACTCTGACAATTTGGGAAAAATCCACTTTATGAAGAAATATAACAGAAATAATCTAGGAAACTTGTCTGTTAACTATGGTTTAATATTTAACTAATGCACTTGATATCACCATTTTCAGTTCTACAAAAAACTAAAATTAGAAATCAAGACTAGTGTAATTTTTTCAGAGTCCTTGATTGGTGTACTGGTTCTTGTTCACTTTGGTATACAAAGAATACTAATCGATAAGAAATGATTCTATGTTAATAAGTGTTTACACACAAAAAGCAATAACTCATCACCAAATCAAATGTACTTTTAACATTTGTTCATTCCTCTGGCTATATTTATGTAAATAATACATAAATAAAGAATTTAACAGAAGCTTAGATATTGAAGGTTTATAATAATAAGAAGAAAGTGAGCCCAGCATTGCCATGTTTAAATCAATTGGTGGTGGAATCTGACTTTTCTGTCTCTTAGTTTAGCATTGTTATTTTATTGAACCTCCATGTAGATAGCAAAAGTTTGGTTACATATGCAGATGTTTAACCAGCAACGAATAATTCAAAATATCTGGTGAATACCTGGTGATTTCCTTAACTTTTCAATACTATGTTGTTTTTCTGATATCTGTAAATTAGTCTAAAATTTGTCTTGCCCCAGATCTTCTTTTCTGAGGTTCATTATATTCAAAGAGCTACAACACTTGGACAGAGAAGTTACAAAGACTGATGTGATCCGAAGCAGGTTTTCTGAGGAAGTTCACGTATTTCTCTAAATACTTTTTAAATTCTCATTTTTTTCCATAAGTGCATTTATTTCAAATATGCACATACTTTTCTTAGAAACATTGTTGGCTGATTAATGTTATTTAGTAGTCACACTGGAGTTGATTCCTTATAAAATATTTATCTAATTTTATTGCTTATTGTTATCAAGGAGTTTACAAAATGGATAAAATGAGTAAACTAAATGAGTAAATTTCACATTTCAAGTTAAGTTTACAATGTGAAGATTTTTAAGTTTTCTTAATGGAAAAATGAAACATAAAATCTCAGTTTGATCACTAGAATGAGATAAGATATGTTGTGACAGTCACTTCAGAAAAGGGAAAAAGCATAAAATTCCAGCTGTTTGGTTAAAAAGGTTTGTCAGAACTGCTTCAAAATCAGTCAAACAAAGAGCTAGAGTTCTTCATGGAGCTTGCTTTGGCTGATGTAATTAAGAGGTTATTTCCAATGTATATTGTCCATTTGAAGAGCATACATGGAAGGGTTCCAAAAGGTATTATTATGGCACTGTGGGAAGGCTGGCTAGAGGCTAAAAATGCTCAAAACCACTAATCAGAAAAGTGCAAATCAAAACCACATGAGATATTGTCTCACTCTAGTTACAATGGTTTATATCAAAAAGACAGACAGTAACAGATTCTGGCAAGGATGTGGAGAAAGGGGAACTCATATACACGGTTGCTGGGAATGTAAATTAGTATACCCACCATAAAGAGCAGTATGGAGGTTCCTCAAAAAACTCCACAAGATCCAGTAATTCCACTACTGGATATATATCCAAAAGAGGGAATTAATATAGTGAAAGGATATGTGCACTCTCCTATTTATTTCCACACTATTCACAATAGCCAAAATATGGAATCAATCTAAGAGCCCATCAGTGGATGAATGGGTAAAGAAAATGTGGTGTATATACATAATGGAGTATTATTCAGCCCTAAAAGAATGAAACCCTATCATGTGCAGAAACACAGATGGAATTGGAAGCCATTATGTTAAGTGAAATAAGCCAAGCTTAGAAGACAAATATTACATGTTCTCACTGATATGTGGGAGGTCAAAAAGTGGAACCCATGAAGACAGAGAATAGAATGGTGCTTTCCAGAAGCCTGGAAGAGTAGCAGGGAGTGGCAGATGAAGGGAAAAAATAATAAAAATATGTTTATTACCATTGAACTGTATACTTAAAAATAGTAAAATGGCAAATTTTATATGTATCTTTTACCTCAATAAAAAAACAACATAAAATTTGTTTGAAAGTATATGTGAAAACCACAGTAGTAGTCTCTTTCCCGTTCTTTTATATGATGATAAATGAAAAACAAAGACTACCAACATTATTAAAAATTAAACATAGTGTCCTTTCTAGTCTTACTTTTTCAGAATTGCATGTTACTAGGCGTATGTTTTATGTAAAAGAATACAAAGTATACAATCAGTTAGCCTTAAACCTGCACCTGGAGTTTGGCGAGAATCTTATAGTTTTGAGCAGGGAGCACATGGCTGGGTATAAGAAAAGCTTAAAGGTAATAGAATAACTGTCTACACCGTGCCAAATGCTGATTTTAACCAGACTTTTTGTTCAGAACCTCAAAAATGATACATACTTATTTTCAATCAACACCTTAAAATATAAAATATTTTACAGCAGAAATTATATTACTCAGAAAATTCAGACATGGGAAAATGGGAGAATGCTTGCAGTATGAACTATTTTGATTGGAGGAGAGAAGGCAGGCATTGGGAAGGATAAACAATTGGCAAGAGAACTATTGATGGAAGCCTGCTTACTTTCTTATGCTCACACATAACAATATGTAATTTGCACTGATATTTTTATTGATAAAAAACTATATGTTAGAAGTCTTACACTAAGCAAAATTTACACTAATGTCTTAAGTAATGACAAAAACAGTGTGTAAATCATCAGTCCTGTTATCTACCCTTGTTTCACAGTGACACAAATCCAAATTAAAACAATTGAGTCAATCAGTGATCAAAAAGACATCTCTCTCACACAGACACATACACATACAATTCACATCAATGTCACATCCAAAAAAGAGATGTGTTTTTTGCTTTAGCAAATGCATTGTTGCATTCATTTCCACAACTTAAAAGGAGAGAAAATTTGTCACAAAGCCAGAATTATTGAGAAACTCTGTGCTCAATATATTATTTGCATATTAAGATTGAGCTCCAAAGTTCTCAGTCATTTATTTAACCTGATGTGTGTGTGTGTGTCTGTCTGTCTGAATTTTCTGTGTCATTTGAGATAACTTTTGCCTGCTGATTCTTCATAGTAAATCTTTATACTATTCACATGGCATTCCATTTGGTTGTACTATACAAAATAAATAAAACCATCACTTATAGTAAATTCTAATGTCATCTAAACTATAAGTAATTAGCTAGCATTCATATTTTTATATTATGGTAAAGTGAATAGAACTATATACTCTTCAGTGACTCATTTTTTTGTGCTTAGTCAAGGGGGACATTTAGAAGCATACATATCTAAACCTCAACCATTGACTTAATTTTTTGCCTTAATTTTTTAAAGAAAAATAAATCATTTTAGATAGAGTACAAAGAGGTGAATTACAATGCTTGATTGCTACACAGAAAAGTTAATGGAAATAAATTTTCCAGGTGAGGGAGTCAAGTATAGCTTTTTATTTAAAATACTGAAAGAAAGGCATTAAGAGTAAGAAAGACCATGGGTCATTTTTTAATGAACCATGTATTACGGTTGACATCCTAAAAAAAGGGAGTAACTTTGTTGTCAATTTGAGAATCACTTTAAAAGTGAAACACTGTGCCCTTAACCTTTACAAAAAGTATGTAATGTAGAGGACATTTATTTTTTAATTATTTTTGTGAAATGCCAGCTTTAAAGTTACTGTGCAAAATGCCAACCTGAAATGTTGGGTTAAATGACTTCACTAAACAATGTAACTCAGCGACATTTCCCTTTCATTTAATCACTAAACTAATGCATCACCAGTGCACAGCTAACATAGAAATATCTAAACATGTTGAAAATAATAATGACGAAATGTGAACTCCTTCCTCAGTGTTGTTTACATCTGGACAAGGAACGTTCACGTTGTCTTTAAAAATGAATTGATTTATTGGAATATATGTTAGTTGTTTTAAAAAATCAGTAGCAGAGAATTTCTTGAAACAATTCCTATGAAACACCCTCAGTAAAATGATTAAGTGAGGCAGTATTTGAAAGACCTCCTCACCTTTATCCTCTTCCCAGTTACTTTTCTTTGCCAAACACAAGGAAACATGTTTGGATTTGGGAACCCCTGGTGTTCCACTGACAGCAATGAGAGAAACTCTGACTTTGAAAACTTCCTTAATGTCCCCTGCCACAAAATCTTTCCCCATATTTTGCCAAACAAAACATGCTTTTCAATGTATTGTTGAGGTTAGGTGCATGACAAGTATTCAAGACACTGTGAAAAAGATTACTGGGGATGCTGGTGGGAGACTGGAGTCTTGTGGTTGCCTCTTGTAGGATACCTTCAATGGGAGGCCAAGAAGGTGGCCTTGGAACGTGCAAAGGAAGTTGATGCATAACTCTCAGCCGAACCGTTTCTGACAAAAAGCCTAAGGTATACTGCTAAAGCTCAAAGGATTGATCTCCACATGTCTGACCTCCACATGTCCTCTTCCATTTGAATATAAAGAAGGAAGGAGAAAGTTTAATATTAAGACTGAAGTTGGAGGAATACTGTCTTAACTTACTTTTCCCCTTGAATCCAGTTGTAAAATGCCAATGAACATTAGGAGCCTCTTGGGAAGCTGCATCTAAAAGAAGTAAGCTAGTATATAAGAAGATAGAAAACCCCAAATTGTCAGGCAGGAGAGGCCACATAAAGGCATATTGATCAACACCCCTATGAAGCAACCAGTTTGGAGTAAATCATCTCGAATATTCAACCACACCAAACCTTCAGACGGCAGACCTAGTAGAATCTGACTACAGGCTGATGAGGGAACTCAAGTATGAACTTTGCTGCCCAACTTTTACCAAATTCTGGTCTCTAAAATTTTGACCTAAAAATGTGGTTGTTTTAAGGCATTGAGTTTTGAGATAATTTGTTTTTCAGCAAGAACAATTGGAACAACATTTTTTGGAGTCATATCTGTTTACATGAGCATAAAAATCAAACTCTGTTCCACATCAAAATAATAATGATTTTATATATATAAATCCAATTAAAGTAAATAATGAGCAGATTATTTGATTGTGAATTTGATTTAATACAGATTCTAATTCTAACAATTGGATTTAATTTTAAACCTCCTAATTGATAAGACAAAAAGAAGTCAAGATGCCAAATTTGGTTTATAATGCCTGACTGAAGGAAACATACCATTAATTCAAGAGGGACAAAAACCTCCTGGTTCTAAATTTTGTGAAAATTGACTTATACCTATCTCTAAATAATAGAATTGAACAATGTGCATTCATTTATTCAGCAAGTACTTTTAAGACCTATTCAAAGCCGGACATTATTCTGATAGCTTTATGTAAACTAGACATTCCTGTTCCATGGAAGCTTAAAGCCTTGGAGGTTATGGGAGTAGAAATTCATTTCTTCCAGCTTTTAGTTTGAAATAGTTCAAATTCACTATGGAATTGAAAGTATAGTACAATAAGCCTCCATTTATCTTATCTCCTGTATGTACATTTATAAATTAGTATTTTGTTAAACTCTTTTTTTTTTCTCTTCCTCCTCCTCCTTCTTATTATTCCCTTCCTTTCTGTTTTCCTTCCTCCTCTCTCCCTGGCCCCTACTTTTTGGAGGATGTGTGAATAAATTCTAAATAGATAAATTCTAAGTCCAAATATTTTAACTCCTTCTAAATATTAATTAATGGAGTAGACATTTAAAAGTATTTTCAAATGTAAAACTATGCTCAAAAACTTGGTTAATTTTCAAGACAGAAAAGAGAATATAAAATGGAAAACTCAATTAAATTACCACCCCGAAAGGAACTTCATATACGTTAATTACCAACCTCTGTCTCTCCAACTTCCTACCCACTCAGCCTTAGGCAAGAACTACTCTACACCATGTCTCTATAAATTTACACCATGTCTCTATAAATATTCTCAACATTTCACATGAATGGAATCATATGTGGTTTTTTTGCGACTGGTTTATTTCATTTAGCATAATGTTTTCAAGATTCAACCATGTTATATTATGTATCAATTCTTCTTTCCTGTTGATGTCAGAATAATATTTTATAGTACATATAAACCACATTTTATATATCTATTAATTCATTGATAGGCATTTGGGTTGTTTTCTCCTTTTGGCTATTTGGGTAATTTTGTTATAACATTCATGCAAAAAGTTTTGTGGAGACATCAGTTTTTTATTTCTCTTAGGTACATGCTTCAGAGTGAAATCTAGGTCATGCAGTAACTCTGTGTTTACTCATCCGAGAGACTAGCTGACTGCTTTTAAAAGAGTGCACCATTTTACACTCTCACCAGCAGTGTTTGATTTCTCCACGTTCCTGATACTTTTTATTATCTCACTTTTTTAGTCTAGCCATCTAGTGAATGTGAAATGATTTGTTGCTTTGAATTGCATTTCCCTGATAACTAATGAAGTATCTTTTCATGTGCTTATTATCTATTTGTATGTTTTCCTTGGAGAAATATCTATTAAATCCCTTGCCCATTTAAAAAAAAAACTTTTTTTATTTTGATTTATGAGAATTTTTTATGTAGTCTGGAAAAAACAGAAGCCCTTTATGAGATATATAATTTTCAAGTATTTTTCCCATTTTGTGAGTTGGTGTTTTCACTTTTATTTATTTATTTATTTATTTTTTGAGGTGAGGTCTTACTATGTTGCCAAGGCTGCAGTACATCGGTGTCATCATAGCTCACTGCGGCCTTGAACTCCTGGACTCAATGGATCCTGCCATCTCATCTTGTGGAGGTCATCATACACAGCAGTAAACTTTATGTATTATATATATTATAGGATTGAGTCATCATACCCAGCAGTAAAGTTTAGCATAAATTTGACAATTTCTACAAAATAGTTAGCTGATACTCGGGTACGAATTGCAATGCATCTTCAGATCAGCTTTAAGAGTATATCTATTTTATTTTTGTGTTCTAATAAATGAACATCTGATGTTTTATACTTCTTTTGATCTTCTTTAATTTCTTTCCACAGTATTTTATAGTTTATAAAGTGTAAGTTTTCACTTCCTTTGCAAATACATTCCTGTTTTATTCTTTGGGATTCCAATATAAATGAAATTTTTAAAATGGATTTTAAATTTCTCCCAAAGAAGATTCACTCCACACCTCCACCCCACAACCCCCCAAAATAAATTGACTTTTATGTTTGTATTGCAAATATGGAAATATACTACTTACTTTTTTATACTGATCTTGCATTCTGTAGACTTGCTGAATTCATCTGGTAGTTTTTTAAGGGGTTACTTAAAATTTTCATATACAAGATCACGTCATTTCAAAAAGAGATATTTTGACTTCCTCCTTTCTAATCCTGTTACCTTGTATTTCTTTCTCTTACTAATTGCCCTGTTTAGAACCTCAATTACAATGTTGAATAGAAGTGGTGAAAGTGGATATTCTTTTCTTCTACCTGATATTAGAGGAAAGCATCCTGTTTTTTGGCACTAAGTGTAATGTTACCTATGAGCTTTTCACATACGTTAAGTTGGAGAATTTCTCTTCTATGACTAGCTTGTTGAAAGAAAAATCATGAAAGGGTATCAGATTTTGTCAAATGCTTTCGGTGTATATATTGAGATGCTCTTGTAATTTCTTTCTATTTTTATTCTAGGAATACAATGTATTACTTTAGTTGATTTTTGAATGTGAAACCAACCTTGCATTCTTTGGATAAATCTCACTTGATCATCATTCATAATTATTTACATATATTGCTGTATGTCATAGAATGAAATTAACTTTGTGTCATTGGAAGGTTATAGTTGTCAATCAAAAATATGGATGGTGAAGAGAGTATCTATATGAGGATAGTGATCACAAGGTAAAACAAGAAAAGAAAGAATAACAAGATGTAAAATTATAAAGTCAAATAACAATAATAGTGATTGCTACTATTTAATACATATTTGCTGTGTTCCAAGGATTGTGTTAAGCATTTTATACGTATTAATTCATTTATTCCTTACATTAATTCTATTAAAAAACTATTACATTGTGTTCATCTAACAGATGAAACCAAGACACAAAGAATTTAAATAACTTGCTTAAGGCCATATAGCAAGACATGCAAGATCAGTATATTTGACTTCTTACTGATGTTAAAAAAAATCTTATAATAGGAAGTTTTAATGAGCTATTTAAGAGATGGTTCACTTTTGATAATGAAAACATACACAGTGTCAACATGATAGGCTAAAGGAAAAGAACATTTCTGGAGCTTAATATATAAGGAGCTTGAAGAGTAAGACGAGATATACAAAGAGAATTTAAATATCAAAGAGAGGAATAGAATGGAAGATTAAGGAATATGGGCTAGCTAGTAATGTCTGTGTCTAAAAGAGTAATGCCTGAAACTTTGATTGAGGACCACTAAGAAAAATTATAGAGAAGGTATACAGTTAATTGTTGAGAATTCCAAAAACTGAGACTAAGTGTATATTTGGAAAGTAAGAAGGATACAAACACTGCTCTCAAATTTAAGATATGTGGCACATGAAAAGAAAATAAAGGCTTTCCACCTTAAAGACTGAAGAAAATGGTATATTAAGAGAAAAAAAATATTTCACCCAAAAAACAGATGTAAAGGGGAAATTCAGAAAATAGTTTTAGAATATATGGAACCTGATGACTAGGCATTCCAGAGAACAAAATGGGAAAAGGAGTTAGGGAGGGGAGAAGACTTTAATCAGCTAACATCGTAAATTGGACAGAAGGAAATGAGAGTTTAGAATCTAATGGGTAAACAGAGATTTTTCATTCTCACATTGACAAAGATTAAAAAGAGGATGTGAAAGATGGTAAATTTCATTTTACATGTGTATTTATGTATGTCCTTAGGCAAGAGGATATTGGCCTAAACACTATGGGTTATGGATATAATTGCTTTTTTCCTTTCAAATGGAGATAAATACCTTAATATGGTAAACAGTGGTTTTGTGTGAGATGTCTTTTTACCTTCTCCCTGCTAATAATTCTGACTTTTATTCTATTGAACTGTATAAAGAATATCAGGTTTTTGGTCAAATTTGATTTAAAAACTTTAGAAAGTTCCTGGGAGAATCAGAGAATCTAGATGACTCAGAGGTCATCTTTAGAATTGTCATATGTCAACCTAACAAATGATGTTGATCAATACTAGAAATAGAATAAATCGTTTCTCAAAAAAATACTAATTTCTACATCAGCAACTCCACCTCTCTTTTCTTACTTTGTGTCTGGCTGCTTTTCGGCCCTATTACATGGGCAATTCAACTGTCTAACCTGAAATTGAATGGAGATATGCTGGCTTCTTTCGTTTATTATTAGGTTGACAGCTAATAAATTATGAAGTAAATAATGCCAAAGAGCGTTCGTTTATACTTTGTATAAAAAGGATCATAGGATTGCAAGTAAATTAATTATTGGCTAAAACAGTATATTGATTTTATGCTGTTTTATAGATATGCCAACCCTATGATGACCACAGTGTTTTTAATTAAATGTAAAAATAAAAAAGAGCAAGAATATTTGAGTCATATTTTTCTTAAAATTAAAAAAAAATCCAAGCACATCATTGCAGTGAAGTTCTTACGGTGAGAAGCACTTCTCACAATGTACAAACTGTGAAAATAACACATTTCATTAAAATAGGCATCTGTGAGCTAAGCACTAAGTCACACAAGCAAACATAAGAGGGAGAAAGAGAAATCTTTCAAAAAACAGTATTCTCTGGTGATTCAGTGTCAGCTGCAAATATTCCCTACTCTTAATCTTTTGTTATCCTAAAGTTCCCTCGACTGCTATTAAGTAACAACAGTAAGTCCTGTAACTTTGAAAACAGATTTTTAAATGTGTGTGTGTGTGTGTGTGTGTGTGTGTGTGTGTATTGTGTGGGGGCGGGAGTGGGGGGATTGTGGGGTGGAGATCTGGAGTGAATGTTCTTTGGGATACAGCAATACAAAGAGCCACAGAATGATGAAGAGAAGAGAATTGACCTTATACCAAGAACATTTCCATCAGAAATGTAATAAATAAGCTCTCTCTGAAAGATTTAAGAACTCATGCAGAGGGACTGGAAAAAAACTTGAAGGAGCACATGAAGAAAGATGAAATTTGCTTTAAAAAACATTTGCAAATTTTTTTCAAAAATTTAAATAAAGTGATTTTTCTGCCTATAAAATTAAAATATTTCTTGTGGCAATACAAAAGAGCAGAGTACTAAAAGGATGAAAATTAAATGACCCATAATCCTATATCAGGTGATATTGTCTAAATATTGAGAAGTATTTATTTCATGAAAGTATTATTTCTATAAGCTCATATTTTGTATACATATAAATGACCATATGTAATCATTGATAACTGAATATAACCCTAAGTGTGTACATTATATATACACTTAAATTTGCTTTTACATATCTATATTGATTGTATCCCAGGTAAAATGCTTTATTTAGTAAATTCAGTGTTCTTTTCTTCTTCAAGTCATCTAATGAGAAATACTAACATCTTTTATAAAATATTTCCATTGTATTGTAATTATAGTTACTATTCTAACTCATTTCATTATCCAGTACCTGTCATTTAATAACACATTTCCTCCCATCCTTTTTTAAAATTTTTATTTGTATAAATTTATGGGGTTCAAGTGCAATTTTGCTACATTCATAGATTGAGTAGTGGTAAAGTCAGAGCTTTTAGAGCATCCATCACCTGAATAACACACATTATACCCATTAAGTAATTTCTCATCATCCACCTTCCTCCCACTTCACCTCCATTTCAAGTTTCCGTTTTCTATCATTCCATACTCTATTTCTCTGCGTAGACATTCTTTAGCTCCCCCTCATAAGTAAAAACACGCAATACTTTGCTCTCTGTGTCTGAACTGTTTCACTTAAGATAATGGTTTCCAGTTCCATCTATGTTGCTGCAAAAGACATGATTTTATTCTCTTGTGTGACTGGATAGTATTTCATTTTCTTTATTCAATCATCCATTGATGGACACTTAGGCTGATTTCATATCTTTGCTATTGTGAGTAGTGCTGTGATAAATATACAAGTAAAAGTGTCCTTTTGATATAATGATTTCTTTTCCTCTGGATAGATACTCAGTATGCTGAATCAAATGGTAGTTCTATTTTTAGTTCTTTGAGAAATATCTATACTGTTTTCCATTAAGGTTGTATTCATGTATATTCTCACCAACCATTTATAAGTTGTTTCCTTTTTTATAAGATTATAAATGTTCCCTGTTTTTCTGCATCTTTGCCCATATGTGTTATTTTTTGTCTTTTTAATAATAGCTATTCTGACTGGTGCAAGATGATATCTCATTGTTGTTTCAATTTTCATTTCTCTGATGATTTGTGATGTTGAACATTTTTTCATATGCTTATGGGCCATTTGTATGTCTTCTTTTGAAAAATGTCTAATCAAGCCCTTAGCCTACTTTTTAATGGAAGATTTGTTTTTGATGGTGGTGGTGGTAGTGTTAGTTGCTTGAATTTCTTCTAAATTCTGGATATTAATTCCCTGTCAGATGCAGAGTTTGCAAATATTGTAGAGCTGGTTATTTTGATCAATATTTCAGCAAAATTCTATTTTCAAGTGGTTGTTTTAGAAAGATAAAGTGATATATTTTCTAAAACTGTGTAATATATGTTTAATGTCTTCATCAGAAATAAACAAATAAATAAATGTTTTGATTTTTAATATGTGTTGGTGAGACAATTTTTCAACTCTAAAATTTCAAACGTTGTCTCTTCATCTCTTTCTAGCATTATTGTTGAAGAGGACACTGAAAGGTCTCTGAGGACAATTTAATTTTTTTTGGTCGAGATAAAAATATTATGTTGGTGCAAAAGTAATCATGGGTTTTGCCATTACTTTTAATGGCAAAACAACTGTAATTTTAATGGCAAAACTAGCGATTACTTTTGCACCAACCTAACATACATTTATTTTTTCTTTATGAGAAAAGTTATAGACTAAAAAAAATCTTTACATGCCAAGTTTCTTTATTTCTTCCCTCCTTCCTTTCTCACCCTCAGGTCTAGGTTAATAGCAGGTAATTGTGACAAGTCCAGTGTGGGTTGCTGGTCATGAAGAATTCATTGTTGATGACATCCCAGAAGAGAACGCTAAGTCTTATCTTTCATCTTACCCTTGAACTTCCCTTCCTCTGAAGGTAAAGCACATAATATATGCAAAAATATAAATGTTTACTGTGTTGGCTTGTGGTTTGAGGCCTAAAGTTAAGGTCCAATGCTATATACCGCCTTGATATCTGGTAAAATTGAGAGAGACTGGAATTACCTAATAGCAAATTATCTTCCACACTGCTTCTGCAGTTAATGTTAACCAGCCAAACAGCCCTTCTTATCAAAGAATTGTCAGAGTTTCTGCTTACTCCTGAGGAGTGGGTTTCAGTTCCCTGACAGCCCATTGAGTTATTTAAATAAGGCGATGGTATTCTTCCTTGGGAACCAGGGAGCACTTCACCTTTTGGATAATACAAAGCCTGCATCCCCCTGCCTCTGGCAGTTCACTGTAATCCCAAGTGCAACCTCTGTGTGGGTTTGTGTGGTATGGGGCGCCCTTCTCTCACAGGCTATGAGCATACGTAACCAATAAACCACTGCCAATCTCATTTTTCTTGCATCAAGCGTTGTGTGTTTGGCCATCCCCATAATCCAAGGGCAGGAAACTCTCTCCTATTAATGGGGTAAATAGGGCATGATTAAACCTTGGCCACTCTTACAATTTAAAGCGGTATTCAGGCTTAACTAATTGTGATTCATTTTTTATAATTTTAAATGGATCATGATAATTTTGTTTTCATTCGTTTGATTTTTTTTCTTAATGCCTTCTAATCTCCCCTCTGATTGAAAGCATTCATTCATTTAACAAATCTTTACTGAGTAATTTTATGCTGAGCACTTTTCAAGGTACTAATGAGATAGTAGCAAATTGAAAAATACAAACTTTATATGTTCAAGTTCAAAAGTAAATTTCAAAAAGAAGTTAAAATAAATGAATTACAAAGAAACTAGGAAGCAGGTAAAGTGTTTAAGAATTTGGCTATCACTGAAAATATAGAAAAAAAATCCTTGCCAAAAAGCCTAAAATTAGAGTTCAAAATCGGGATATTATATGCATGTTGGTTTTAAAGTCTCCTCCTGCAAATGTGGTATTATAAATAGAAACTAATGATGGATTAACCTAAATTTGTCCCCAGTACAAAGTTATTTGTTACAAAATGCCTGTATTTAACAGACTAAAGGAAATCACAACTTTTAACTTAGCATGGATAATGAAAAACAAATCACTTAAAATGCCCATCAACTTATTTAACTGTATTTCATGCCAGTATTTCAGGTAATTAACATCCTGCAACCTTACAGAAATTGCTTTCACTTCTACCCATTCATCATCATTTCAGTTATGTTCTCATTTATTTGTCTATGAGTGTCAACTTAGATTATGCTTTGGAACTTGTTTCTGTTTTTACTAAAGTATACTTAAGCAACACTAAAGTGAAGAAATCAATGCAATGCTTATGTGTTTCATTATATACACTAAGCTTTTATTCTTAAGGTTTTCTTGAAAAGTCATTGGACCTTGATATTTTGTAAGTCTCACTATCTTCTGCACAATAGCAATTCTATTGTCCTTTTCATCAATATCATTTGGTTAATAAAGCATCAGTATTTTCTGACTTTTTCTGCTTATGTTTCCCTGACCTACATAGAGTCTTGACTTTAAGGAGAAAATGGATTGCTGGATAAAATATAGGACACTTAGTTGGATTTGAATTTCAGTTCAATACATTTTTAAAATGTATCTCTATAGGTATATATTTATATTTGTATGTTCTATGCAGTAATTGGGACAATTATATTTTAAAAACTGTATTTTGAACTGAAAAAAATTATTTTTCCAATCTGAAATCCAAAATTGACTGCGTGTCCATTATGCATCTATGTATTTATTGTTTACCAAATCTGACAGATGAGATAAAATATCTATGCACACCAATAAAGATTATGAAAAGCAAACAAGAAAACACTGATTTTAATACAATGTAAATAAGATGTTTATGCGCATACCAACTTTTTTCTATATTATTCTGAACATATATATTTCATGCAAGCAATGCCAAATATGCCCCTCCGGCAAAAAAAAGATGCTTTAGTATCTTATCATAAAAAAATATTGAATCTGGCTACTTTTTACTAATAAAATTTCTTATCAGTCTGAAAGGCAGGATATTGGAGACACTTGATTTATATCATGATGCATAAAGCCATGTTGTGTTGGAGGCCCAAGAAGCCAAGTTTATGTGAAATAAAAATGAGTTAAAACATCTAGAAAATGAGACTAACGTTTAGGTTGTATGAAGAAACTGAAGAAAAACACCATTCCCCCTAAAAACAGCTTAAGAAGCCACCATTTATTCACAAAATGCATTTGCTTAAAGACATCAGAAAACTACTAAAGCTATGAGAAAGAGACAGGCAATTCTGGAGAAGGGAGAAATATGGAGGCATGAGCTGAAGTTCTGCAGCTGGTTTATCCCTGGGTTTGTTACTGAACTGAACCTGGATCTGCTTGCCTGTCACACAGAAAAGCCACATACTGACACCAGGATTTACAGCAAGAGAAAGTAAGGCATTTATTGCAGGGTTCCAAACAAGAAGAATGAAGAGCTTATATTTAAGACTCAAACTTAATGATGGCTTACAAGCAAGGGTTTTTCAAGACAGAGGTGAGGGGATCTTCAAAGTGAGTTAAGGGCTGGGAAATTTCTGGAACTTCATCCATTTTCTGGTTACAGGCTGGCAAAAGTCTGTATGACAGCAGTTGGCACTTTCCATCAGGTGGGGGTCCTAGTTTCTGAAAAACTACTCAGGGCCATATGTCAAGATGTTATCTTTAGTTTCTATAGAGCACTGAGCATCTTATGGCTGATTTACTTGGGTGACTATTATTTAAGCTAAAATTATCTTCTTGCTTAGCAGGTTATTAATTTACTTCCCTAATTGCTGGTCACAAGACTAGCTAGCTGCCTGCAATTTCCTTTGAAGGGCCTCAAAGTGTTTTGTTTTTTTTTTTCCTTTTTTATCCATGCCAGGGCAGGGTAGGGGAACCCAGTAGGCTCCTAAGTGGGGTCCCTAATTTGCCTCAATTACATTAAAAACGGCAAGAAAGTCATTGTCCAAATTTGAATACACACTACCAGAGTCTAGAAACTCAAATTTTGTCCAGTTAGATTGTTGCCGTTGGGAAGGATAGAACAGTAGAATTTGTCTTGGTTACATGGGGATGGAGAAATAAAATCAGTGGTTTGTGAGGCCTAAATAATTAGATTTTTCTTTCAACACATTTACTGATCTAAATATTTAAGATAAACAGAGTTAAATGGCAGGCAGAAAATCCTCTGAAAATTTAAGAAATATGCATTTTTTTGTTCTGCAAAATTATCATTTTAATTATGACAATAATCTTTTTGTTTATTGACTCTTACAGCAAATTCCTTGCTTATTTTCTCTTAATTTCCTTGGACCACTTGGTTTCACTGTAAAGATAGTGTCCACCATCCTCAAACACTTCACTATTTATTTCCTATAAATGAAGACAATTTTGGTTGTATTTATGACACAACCATCAAGATCAGGATATTCGTATTGATACATCATCCACTCAATAATTCAGTCCTAAAGACATTAGATAAGGCCACACAAGTTTACTAATTATGCTGAGTTTGAGGGAGATGTGATGTCTCATTGCAGTGGCAAAACCTGAGAAGGCTGAGAAAGAGATGTACAAGTGGTAACAGTGCCTGATAAAGGAGAGAAAACCCCAAGCAGAGTGAATAAGTTTGTGCCCAGTGGAAGAGGCAGCTTGGTATATGAAGTCAATGGTTATGCGGAGTAAGCCATAAAAAAGAATAAGCTCATATCCTTTGTAGCAACATGGATGAAGCTGCAGGGCATTATCCTAAGTGAACTAATTCAGAAACAGAAAATCAGATACTCAAATATCACGTGTTGTCACTTATAAGTGGGAGCTACACAATGGGTATACATGCACACAAAGATGAAAATAATAGACACTGGGGACTGCAAAATTGGTGAGGGAATGAGGCAGGTAAGGGTTGAAAAAGAACCTATCAGGTACAATGTTCACTATCTGGGTAATGGGGGCAATAAAAGCCATGTCCCCAGCAGTATACAGTATACCCATGTAATAAACATGCCTATGTACCTCCTGAATCTAAAAATTAAATTGAAACCAGAAAAGCAAAAGTCTTTTGCATGACAGGATGGCCCAGCTTAGCATGGTGAGGTTAAACGGGGCAGGTAATACCCACACAAAAAAGATAGGGGTGAGAGATAGGCCATTGCAAGTTTCAGAGGCAGACTTGGCTGAGGATGGCATCCACATGATAGGGGGTGCACTGCTGCAAGGGGTCAGGGAGAGAGCGAAGTGCAGAAACTCAACCCCTGGAATGAGATATAAGAGTTCAAGTGAAGTAAGGAAGGTGTCTCCGCAGAGCAATAGCTTACATGGGGTGTTAACGTTGTTGTTTATTTTATAGTAAGGTTCAAATCACATCCAATCTGAGTAGGTTTGAGTCTCCTTGTTTTTAAATTCAACAGTTTTTTAACTTTTGTTTCTTTAGATTCAACTTGGTTTGGGATAGAGATTTTGGTAAATCAAAAATTAGGTACTTACCATATTTACAAAGTAGATTGTATATTTTTATGTGCTTTATAATCTAACTGTTTTTGATTAATTCGTGAGGAAAGATTTTGCATTTTATTTTAAAAAGTGTATAACATATATTTCTGTGATACAAGTTTCATATGATTGAAAACGTGTAATGCCTTGAATATTTTTCAACTCAATAAAATGTTAAGATAAATAACGTAAGATAAATAAAATGTTAACATATGTTATGTAGGAAATAAATCATAATTATGGGTTTTAATTTTTAAGATATTTTAAATTTTTATAATTTAAATTTAGATAGTGCTGAATATTGTGAATTAGGAATAATCAGGTGATCAAAGTCATCATATTTCTAGAATGCTATCTATAAAATTACTTCTTTCTGTACAGATAAAGAACAGAAACTATATAACTGTTTTAAAAGGCTAATGTTTAGTAACCAATGTGTATTATCTCAAATAATTTTTTGGACTATGTGGGTATTTCTGACGAGTATTGCCAACTCTTATCTCAGTTAACTAATGTGCAACATTAATTTTCTAATTCAGAAGACAGCATTGCAGGTGGTTGTATAAATCCATTTGATTCTGTAAAACCCTGATAATTAAAATAAATATGTGATACTTTTTTTAGCATTATAGCAAGTTGAAAACAATTGCTTATGTATTTTTAATACACAATTAATATTTTCCAACCTAAAGAAAAGAAGATGAAAGTATAAAATATTTAGAAATGTTTATAAAGAATTATTCATAGGCATTCCAAAAGCCAAGTTTATATTTCTGCACAATTAATTATAATCTATTAAGGAAAATTAGGGGAAATTATCTCTACAGGGGGAGATTTATTTTAAAATAAAGTATATGAGAATAAAACAATAAGACCTAAAAAAAAATACAGTTAAAATAAAGAGTCACATTTTGGCAGGGAAGGAAAAACATGGGAGATGAAAACAAGAAACTCAGATGGGTCCGTAGATAGCCTTGTCCGTCTAACAACTAATATGACATGTGAGGTATGGGAAAAAGTTCTCATGTATGTGAAATTGGAGTCTCAGAAAGAAAACAGAGAAACAATGAGACAAAATAAATATTCATAAAAATACTAGGTAAGGAATTTCAAATGCTAATGAAATACAGCAAACCACAGATTCAATAAATTACTTGAACCCCAAACAGGACAAAATTAAAGGAAACCACATATAGGCCCAACATAGTCAAACTGCTGATAAATTTAAAAAGAAAAGCTTAAAAGCTGTTAAAGAACAATAATCATTAGTTTTAATAGGGTTGGAAAATAATCAGCTAGCCTGTAATTCTATACTTAGCAATACGCTTTTTAAATATAAATATGAAATAATTTTCAGAAAAATTTCATGATTATCAAAAATTAAGATAATAAATATATGTTGAGACTATTTTTAAAATGAATTCTTTTGACAGAAGAAAAATATCCCAGATGCAACCATAAAAATACATAAATGAAAGAAGGGCAAAGAAAGAATGAAGTAGAATAACTTACCAAGCTAATGAAGATAATGTCTCAGCACTGAGTTTAAGATATTTGTGGAAATAAAATACATGACAGCTGTTTCAGGAGTCCACCAGACCACCGGCATCTTCAGTAATTTACCAGGACTCACAAGCTCAGCATATAGTTTCTTCCATATTTCAAATTTTTACAGGTAACATGGGATGGATACTCAGTTTGTTCAGTTAGGGAAAAAGACACAATCTGAGTCTCAAGTAATATATATGCAGGTTTCCTATACTCTATTCTTCCTATGAGGGATCACACAGAGTGTACTGTCTTTACAGCAGGAAAAATACACCACATATGCAGTGTTTCTGCCTAGGGAATCCTATTTGTGACTGAGAGTTTAGTGTTTTTTATTGGAAGCTGGTCATGTGGACATATTCTAATGAACTTCCAATAGCCCAGACTCTAAGAAGAGAAGGAGTTGTTCACCATAAATGATATTATAGACATAAAGAAACAATTTATCAGTTAGGAAATATTTCAGGAACTAACATTCCAGACACTAGCTTAGGGCCAATTTTGTAAGTAGATCCTTGCAAAGATCTCAGCCTCAGGCCTGCTGTAATTCTCTTCTAGATAATAATAGTAGTACAAAAAGTGGGAAGAGTCAAAGAAGTTAAATTGTTACAAGATATTTTATTGCTCAAAAATTGATAACAAATGTTGTAATCTCTAGAGTAACAATTAAAGGAATAACTAGCGATTGTGAACCCACAACATAATAGATGAGAAAAATAAAATGATATATAAATACCTGGTTGATGCAAGAGAAAGAAAGAAATAAAAGAAAAAATTAAACTGGTTCCATGAATAACACAGAGCAAGTTGGTTTATAAACCCCAGGATATCACATAGTCCACCATCAGATGAAGATTCTCACACTGGAAAAATAATCAGATAAAAAGACAAACAAAACAGTCCGAAATCCAAACTTACGGTGTTTATTTAAAATATACTTAAATATTCTTAAAGATTAAAAAGTTTAAAGGCAAAGGAATGAAAAAGATATACCATATAAACACACCAAATACAGAAAACTGACAATGTTAACATCACATAGTAGAATGCATCCACAGGAATGTGTAACAATCCCCAATTTATATGTACCAAATACTGGATGTATAGAAAACATATAGAAATAGTATTAAATGATATTAGCTGTTATTGTAAATTATTAGAGACATATTTAATAAAAGATATGTAAGACTTCTACATGGAAAACTAGAAAGCATGATTGAGAAAATTTTTATTGTGTCCTAAATAAGTGGAGAGAAACTCCATGTTTATTGATTAGAAGGAATAATGCTGTAAAAATATCAATTTCCCCAAAGACAAAAGGCAAGCCCAATAAAAAACCCCCAAATAGCCAAAAATAGAAAAGACAATCTCATACTAAAATGAACAGATCTGGAGGATTTTACTATAAACATAAATCTTAGAAAAATCTATATTAATTAAAATTGCATGGTACAAGTATAAACAAATAGAGCAGTGAAACAGTAATATAGAAACTGGCTATATATGTATTGTCATCTGATTTAGACAGTGTAATGGGAAGAAGGATCATCTTCATCTTTTCTTTTTCAAAGTTTTTAATCAATAAATAATATTTATATATTTATAGGATAGAATGTGATATTTTGATATATATGTACATTGTAAAAATATTAAATTGATTTAATTGACATTTCTATCAGCTCACTTGCTTGTCTTTTTGTTTTTGTGGTGAGAGAACATTTAAAATCTACTCTTTTAGCTATTATGAAATACACAATACATTATTATTAACTATGGTCACCTTGCTGTGCAATAGAACACTAGAATGTATTTCTCCTATGTAACTGGAACTTTGTATCCTTTGAGCCGAGTGGTCTCCACTTGGCCCGTCCCAACCGCCTTTCCCGATCCATTGGTAACCACCAATATGCTTTCAGCTCGTTCACATTGAACTTTTTTTCTTACATACACATAAGATCATGCGCTTCTTGTCTTTATGTTCCTGGCTAATTTCATCTAAAATATTATCCTCCAGGTTCATCCATGTTGTTGCAAAGGGCAGTATTTTCCTCTTTTATTAGAGCTGTTTTGTATTCCATGTGTATGTACCACATTTTTTTGTCCATTCATCCATTATTGGACACTTAGGTTGCTTCCATATCTTGGCTATTGTGAATAATACTGCAATGAACATAGGAATACAGATATCTCTTTGCCATTCTGATTTAATTCCTTTAGATTTATACTCTGATGTCTCTTTTCAATTAATACTGCTTGATCAGGTGACTGGAAAAGGCCATATGGGAACTTTCTAAGATGCAGTAAATGTTTCTCATTTGACCTGGATTATAGTTACACAAATGTATACACCTGTAAAAACTTGTGCAGCTGTTCACTTAATATTTGTGTAAAATAATAAAACTATTCTTTATGAATTACCATATATTGAGGTTAATATATTTAAGGGTAATTATTTCATGTGGAGTGAATCCAGCAGTGGTAACATGTTCAAAGTTAAGTCTCATAGAGAGCCTCTGTCACTTAGTACCTAGAAATGGCCTCACTGCGCACAGTGAAGAATTAATGTCCCAAAAGACAGTTATAATGACATAAAATAACACTAGAAATTGAATACGTATTCTGTTTAAATGAGAAGACTAAAAGAGTATTCAGATTTTCTCTTAGGAGGAACTATTCAGTGAAAATTATTGAGACATATTTGGGACCCATCCCTTGCGGGAATGTCGTAAGTGGTAACTATCAAGTGATTGGAGTCTTGGCAGAGTGCCAGAAACAACTTTGAACATGTCGAGGTTGAGGAACATAACAAATTTACATGCTGTGAACAGCCCAAGTGTTAAAATTGAAATTCTGGAATGGCAATCAAAAAGCTTAACTCATTTCCACACCCAGATGTTTCAGGAAAAATTGAAAAATACTGAAATAGACAAAGGAGATTCTTGGTTGTTCTAGTGCTGTTCTGCTTTCTCTCCACTGTTCATTGTCTTTGAACTATTTTACAAGACTGTAATTATAGAAAATTGATAATAATGCAAATTATTCTTCTTAATAAAAATGTAAGTGAATTTTGTCCAGTTAAATGCAACTGATTATTGGTCTGTGGATAGAGAATATTTTGCATCTATTGAAAATTTGTTTCACCTTTCATGACTACCTATTTGTGTTCATTCAAATAATTCTCTTTGAATTCACTTTTTAAGAATTAAATAAAGCATTTGATATATGCCCATTTTATATTTGCATAGGAGTACATCTTTTCTAAAAAAATTATTGAGGAAGTGAAAGATAAGGCTCTTAAATTTTCAGTACTATCAAAATTGTGCTTTGGACTTTTGGGTTTAAAATAGCAGATTAAAGATGCATCTGTTTCCTTGTCCTTTTTAATATCACATGTAAAATCTTACAAGAAGAATGAAAAATAAAATATAAGAATATTATAAGAAGAATGAAAAAAATAAAAATGGAAGGACTTGTTCTTTTTAAAGTAAATCTTTTTTCAGAAATAAATTTCCAGGCCCATGACTGAACCAGAAGAGTTTACTAACTATTCAAAATCTAAATAATTCTACTCTTAGAGATGCTTTTTTTTTTTTTTTTGAGACCGAGTTTCACTCTTTTTGCCCAGACTGGAATGCAATGGCATGATCTCTGCTCACTGCAACCTCTGCCTCCCGGGTTCAAGAGATTCTCCTGCCTCAGCCTCCCGAGTAACTGGGATGACAGGTGCATACCACCATGCCCGGCTAATTTTTGTATTTGTAGTAGACACGGGATTTCACCATGTTGGACAGGCTAGTCTCGAACTCCTGACCTCAGGTGATCCACCCACCTCGGCTTTCCAAAGTGCTGGAATTACAGGCGTGAGTCACCACACCTGGCCAAAGATACATTTTTTATAGAATATAAAATGAAAGTGTATATTACATCTTTTTTCCCATGTCAGGATAAACTTAATTCCAAATCTACACATTAAATTGTATACACACAAAAGAGTAACAGACCAAATCTGCCATATATAATGATGAAAATACAAGTGAAACTGATTTTATTCTACGAAACTGTTTAGCACATTATTAGATTTAACTAGAAATAAAATATGACACAATAGATGCAGAAAAATTGACAAAATGATAAAATAGAATTAAAATACCATCTAAAGGTAAAAGCTTTTAGAAAACTGGAAATTATTTGAAGAAAAGTCATAGCTGAGTAAAGAGTGTCTACAAAAACCTATACAAAACATGATTTAATAGTGAAATGCTGAAAGGGTTAATTTTTAAATGAGGTTTTAAAAACCAATAATAGCCCCACTATTAACAATTCAGTTTAACACTGTCTCATAGATCCTATCAATGGCATTAGGAAAAAAGTAATAATAATTCAGTGGGAAATTAAAAAAAGCAAATATTACATTTTGCAAAATTATATGATTGTATATACATTTTTTAAATATCTCATGGATTTTAAAAATTAATATGTAATTCTGCTTTTCTATATAGATATATAGACAAAATATGTGACATAGGTAGGAAGATAACTAGAGATAAAACCGTTAGAATATAATAGCTAAAACACGATTTAATATAACATAACACATCAAATACTTAGGAATAATTCAAAGAAAAACTGTCTTAATATCTCTATGTGGAAAGCAATGAAACAACAAAATGAGAAAATTTCAGAAAGATCTAAATAAATATTCATATATAGCATAAACACTTTTTGGAAAAGTTGTCATTGTAAAAATGACAATTCGTTGAAAATTTATGATTTGTTTCAATGCAATTTCATTGACAATCCCAATATTTATTTTCATTTTTAATAGCTGTACATATTGTTTTCTTTTGTAGAAATTGACAAAGTGATTCTAGTTTGTAAAGAAATGCAAAGGCCAACTGTAAGTGTGACACTTTTTTTTTTTTTTGAGATGGAGTCTCACTCTGTTGCCCAGGCTGGAGTGCAATAGTGTGATACAGCTCGCTGCAACCTCTGCCTTTTATATTCAAGCAATTCTCCTGCCTCAGCCTCCCAAGTAGTTGGGATTTACAAGCACTGCCACCATGCCTGGCTAATTTTTGTATTTTTAGTAGAGGCCAGGTTTTACCATGTTGGCCAGTCTGGTCTCGAACTCCTGATCTCAGGTGATCCACCTGCCTCAGCCTCCCAAAGTGCTGGGATTACAGGCGTGAGCCACCGCACCTGGCCTGGCATGATACTTTTTACAAAAATAAAGATGGAAGAACTTGTTCTTTTGCGTATCAAGCCCTTTTATCCACTTTCGGTAATAAAGATAGTGTGCTATTGGACAAAGATAGACAAGTAGATCAATGCATATATGATCACTTGATTTATGATCAAGTACAACTTAACCAATTAGCATGTAAAATAATATCCAAATTTATTAGTAAATTTGGAAATATAAATTTTAAAATGTCAAAAAGGTATCTCTGCATATCTTTTAATGGTGATATTAATTTTCTTTCTTTTCTTTTTCTTCAGAAAAGCTAAAATCAACACTTGATACTTAGTATTGGCAAGGATTAGCACAACAGGCACTCCCATACCCTGCAAATTGGACTATAAATTGGTACAATATCTTGAAAAAAAATTTATCCAAATACTTAAAAAAAGATTTATTCACTTAATATCTGAAACTACTTATATTTGGTAGCCCAGTAATCACACTCCTAGTTATATTCCTAACAGAATTACATGCTCACATGCATTTTTAACCTGTGTGTGTAATTATGATACAGTCATATGTCACTTAGCCATGGGGATGTGTTCTGAGAAATGTGTCATTATGTGATTTCGTTGTTGTGCTAACATCATAGAGTGGACTTATACAAATTTAGATGGTATAGACTAATACATATGTAGGTAATGTGGTATAGCCTTGATATGGTTTGGCTGTGTCCACACTCAAATCTTACCTTGAATTGTAGCTTCCATAATTCCCACGTGTTGTGGAATGAACCCGGTGGGAGATAACTGAATCATGGGGGCAGTTTTCCCCATTCTGTTACTGTAGTGAATAAGTCTGATGAGATCTGTTGGTTTTATTAGGGGTTTCCCCTTTCACTTGGCTCTCATTCTCTTTTGCCTGCTGCCATGTAAGATGTCCCTTGCTCTTCCTCCATGATTGTGAGACCGCCCCAGCCAAGTGGAACTGTAAGTCCATTAAACCTCTTTTTCATTGTAAATTACCCAGTCTCGGGTATGTCTTTATCATCAGCATGAAAATGGACTAATGGTAATTGTTGTCTATCTAAACATATCTCCACATAGAAAAGGTACAGTAAGAATAGAGTAGAAAGCCAGGTGCAGTAACTCATGCCTGCAATCCCAGCACTTTGGGAAGCCAAGGTGAAAGGATTGCTTGAGGCCTGGAGTTCAAGACCAGCCTGGACAACATAGCAAGATTTTGTCTCTACAAAATAAATAGCTGATTATAATGGCATGCACCTATAATCTCAGCTACTTGGGAGGCTGAGGTGGGAAGACTGTTTTGAGCACAGGAGTTCAAGGTTATAGTGAGCTATGATCATGCCACTCCAGCCTGGGCAACAGAGAGAGACATTTTCTCAAAATTAGCATAAAACATAATAAATGGTACACCTGTATAGAACACTTACCACAAATGGGTCTTGCAGGGGTCTATTTGTTGTAAGTTGCTCTGGATGTGTCAGTGAGTAAATGTGAAGGCCAAGGACATTCCTGTATACTCCTGTATATTTTATAAACACTGTACACTTAGGACACTCTAAATTTATTTGAAATTTTTGTTTCAATAATAAATTAACTTTAGTCCACTGTCGCTTTTATACTTTATAAATTTTTAAATAGTTAAAAAACTTGGCTCTTGTAATAGCACTTAGATTAAAATGCAAACACTGTATAGTTTTACAATTATAGTTTCATTTTTATATACTTAATTTATAATTTTTTTCCTATTTTTCTTTTTTTTAATTTTTTAAGTATTTTGTTAAAAACTAAGACACAGGCACACAAATCAGCCTAGACATACACAGGGTCAAAATCACCAATATCACTGTCTTCCGCCTCCACATCTTGTTCCACAGGAAGGTCTTCAGAGGCAGTAACATGCATGGAGCAGTCATCTCTGCTCATAGCAATGCTTCCTTTTGAAAAACCTCCTGAAAGACCTACCTAAAACTCTTCTTAAGAAAGTGTGGCCTTTATGGTGGAATGATCAATGTGAATGTTCATTGCAACACTATTCACAATAGCAAAGACATGGCATCAACCTAAATGTCCATCAGTGACAGACTGGATAAAGAAAATGTGGTACATGTACACCGTGGAGCACTATGCAGTCATAAAAAGAACAAGGTCATATATTTTGTGGAAACAAGGATGGAGCTAGAGGCTGTTATCCTTAGCAAACTAATACAGGAACAGAAAACCAAATAGCACATGTTTTCACTTATAAGTTGGAGCTAAATGATGAGAACTCATGAACACAAAGATGAGAACAGCAAACAATGGGGTCTGCTTGAGAGTGGAGGACAGGAAGAGGGAAAGGAGCAGAAAAGGTAAATATTGAGTACTGGGCTTAATGCCTGAGTGGTGTAATAATATGTACAACAAATGCCTGAGACACGAGTTTACAAACCTTCTCATGTATCCCAGACCAAAAATGAAAGTTAAAAGATAAAAGATGTACTCTTCAGAAATATGTTCCTACTGTTTTTATTGGTTTAATTCTTTTTTTTTTTTTATCATAGATTAGCTTGTAAGCAGATAATGTGCTCTGAATGTTCCTCTCTATTAATGAACATTTTTCGGTGTTGGGCCCATATATTCAATTTTTAAGGTGCTTATTGAGGTCTGCAAAAGCTTCTGCTAAACTCTTCACTGTGAATTTTATTGGGGGTTCTTCTTTTTCTTTTCCTGCAGTTTCCTTTTCTCTTGCCTTTTAAGCTATGTGTTCTTGTTCATATATGTGGTCTATTATTGACCAAAGCGTCATTACACAGTGCACCATTGCAGTTACTTTTTACTGACTACATACTGTGTGCCATAGATTTTAGCAAGCACATGATACGTAATCTTTTCAACAACACTGTTAAAAAGTTATTTCCATTCATATTAAATTTGAGAAAAATTGTACCAGTAGACTGAGTCTACTCTGATTGTAAGTAGCAAAAGCCAATCAATTCTCCTAAACCTAGTACTCTCTGCCTTTTGGTTTACTTATTGCTTCATTATAGATATTCAGTGCATTGAGTTCTAGGTTGACCTCACTGTTAATATTCAATTCGATTTAGAAAAAGTAAATGGTTTATCCACATCATGGTAACCCAAGCTTCAGTTTTGTGAGATTGTTTGTATAGTATACCACCTATATTACAATAATAAAAATATAAAAAGAATAAAAATGTATTGACTACTCATTATGTTACACTAAATAGACAATATATTTTTGTATGCTTCACTATGATAATTTTGCACCTTTTATTCCTTATAATCCTTTTTCAAAAGGTAAAACTTCTAGGTTCATGAAGTTTACATTCCAAATTGGTTCTTCAGTCAGCATCTGTGACTAACATTGTGACAAATCAACTAAAATTCAAAGGTCAAGATTTCAAGTTGCATTTTTATTACTGTCACCTTAAAAAAAAAGGGCTTCTGATAATTTAGCCTATTGCTCTATTAAGCAAATTTATCTTATAAAAATATTATAGAATTTATTAAAATTCAAGGGGAGCTGGGATCACGATTAATGCCCTCTTATTTTGATTATTTATGAGGTGGAAAATTAGTGTCCTACATGTACTCCCCTATGTGGATAACCAAGTGCTAAAGCACTTGCTTTGGAAGATATTTGAATTACCATTTTTTAACATATATTTGTTCAATATTTAAATTTTATATATTTTCCAGCAGAAAGATGAAGAATAAGAAATCCTTTATTATTTATTTTTAAAGGGGAAATTTGTAAGAAGTCAATAATAAAGATTCATGATTTCATGTATATTGTTTTCAAAGTGTGGATTCAGAGAAGCAGGGATCTTATAAAAGGAATTTACAGAGGTCGGGTGCAGTGGCTCACGCGTGGAATCCCAGCACTTTGGGAGCCCGGGGTGGGTGGATCACGAGGTCAGGAGATTGAGATCATCCTGGCTAACATGGTGAAACCCCGTCTCTACTAAAAATACAAAAAAATTAGCCAGGCGTGGTGGCGGGCACCTGTAGTCCCAGCTACTCAGGAGGCTGAGGCAGGAGAATGGAGTCAACCAGGGAGGTAGAGCTTGCAGTGAGCTGAGATCGCACCACTGCACTCCAGCCTGGGCGACAGAGCTGGACTCCGTCTCAAAAAAAAAAAAGATTACAGAAATTTGACTTCACAAAATAATCTCTAAATCAAACGCTTTTTTTCTATTTGAATATTTCCCCAGCTTCAACAGACTCACTCGTTTCTCTAGAATGTCTTCTTGTAAAAACCTGTTGACTGAATCATTTATCATAAATTCTGATTATCAAATTTTTCTGCCATTTGCATAAAGTGAAATATTCAGTCCATCTGAGTCTTAGTGCTATCTCTGTAAGAAGAAAATAAGATATATTTCTAAATCAGGTAATGAAGATTAAATGAGTTTGCGTATGAAAAGTGCTTAGTAATATGCCTATCATACTTAGGTTAAACTGCGTCCTCATTCAAATGTGCAATTTTCTGCCCTTCTTTAATGCCTTTAATGTTCATGCAAGAGACCAAAATATGGTGCCCATCTATGTTTTCATTCTCTGAAATAGTATATGTTTTCTAAAACTTATAACACATGGACAGAAAATCATGAATAAAAATAATTGTAACTGATGGATATGTCAATTATCTAGATTTAATTATTCCAATTTATATTCATAAATAAAAACATCACTTTGTACCATCTAAATATATAAAACTATAATTTTTCAATTTGCAGTTAAAACATTAAAAGTTAAAAAATTAAAGGATATATGAGAATGTAAAAAAATAGAGCTATGTCAATGTAATTAAATAATATTGGAAAATATTTGTATATATTTAAATAGAGGGCAAAATTTTTATTTTTTTATTGTATTTTGCAGAAACTTACTACAATAATCAATTTAAAATAATTCTAGATTTCTGTGTTCTATATTCACCAGAAGCTATACCAATTAAATGTTTGTGTTACTCTCAATTATAAATTCAGTCTTTAATATGCCTATCAAAATAATCTGCTAATGGAGATTTGTTAAAAATTACATATTCAAATTATTTGAGAATTATTTATGTAACTTTGTGTATTCAATGATTTTCTAACTGTATTTTCCCCAACTTTGGATGGAAGGTAATATCTGCACTAAAGTGGATTTTACATTACTCTTTTTGATTACTTATTTTCCTCAGATTGAAGCAATTAATAATTAATAATTTTGCCCATATTTAAAAGCTAAATTGACTTACCTAATAATATCAGTTTTCTTTCTGAAATAGTTTTGTTTGATTTTTATTATTCTCTGTGACTATTTTACATTTTAAAAAGTTGTACTCAATGGAAATAATTAAACAAGCCATTATATTACCATCTGTTGTGCGTCACAGTCATGTTTTACTGTGGCACACTGACAAAATTTGTGTGAAACTGACATATTATGCTTTAATACAGTCACAATCTGAGAAGATAAAATTACCTGAAATAAAATCATAAAAAGAACATCATTGCTTTTAAACACATCTAATCCTCTTCCAACTACGCTACTATTTTTTATTTCATTTAAAATTGATTGTGTTGATAATATAATAGCTAGGAAGATTTTTCAGAAATTTTAAATAGCAATGTCTTAAGCAATAGGGACATTCCAAATTTGATTTTTTAAAATTTCTGTTTAATATTTGATGTTTTACTTAGAATATATGAATATGTTTTTAATCTTATAGCTGAGGTTTTTCTATCAGTTAAAAATATATTGTATACTAAACTTTTTTCCCTTCAAGTTGAAGGACTCATGTTTGTATTTGAATATTTTAAATATTATTATAAGATTTTATCATCTGCTTTGTGAATTGCTTTCAATTTGAATGTAAAAATTATGCAGGTAGATTTATAAGGAATCAGTGGTTAAATTATCTGGTTACCCAGAAAGATGAAAAATTAAGTCAGGCTACACAAAAATGGCTATGAACAGAAGTAAGATAGAGGTATATGAGTCTGAAAAGGTGATACTTAATTGAGATAAGGAACTGCTGAAAGAGAGGAGAATTCTATCCCTATAGGGGGGAAATTACAGCCAGTGTGGAAAAGGTATGATATATAATTGAGAATGTTTTAGAGGAGTACTTCACAGAGTTGTCCACATATGGAAGAAATGTGGCTTCCACTGAGTTCTCCATAATTATTCAGAGGATAAATAATAACGGCCAAATGAATTTGGCTGTTGGTTTCAAAGAGGCAATTCATCTCGTTGGGACTGATACAGAAGTACTCTACCTTGCAGTTCATTCAACTCCTCTTTCTTTTTTTTTTTATTTGAGATGGAGTCTCACTCTGTCGCCCAGGCTGGAGTGCAGTGGTGCTATTTCGGCTCACTGCAACCTCTGCCTCCCGAGTTCAGGTGATTCTCCAACCTCGACCTCCCCAGTAGCTGGGATTACAGCCTGAATCAAATGGGAATAATGTGATTAAACTACATGAAAATTAAAGAATTCAAGAGAGTGGATAAATAGAATAGCCAACAAATACAAAATTTTACCAGAAGGAGCCAACAACTGATAAAGTTATGAGAAACATTAAATAAATGATAACATTTAGGAAACAAGTAGATATAATGAAAAAATCTTCTATAAGTGTCCAAGATAGAGACAGAAAACAAGTACAGAAATAAACATTCCTAAGAAATTAAAAAAAAAACTTGAATATAAGATGACATATTATGTTAAAGTTCCAAATAGGATAGATTTTTAAAAATAGTTAAAAACAGTATCTTGAAATTAACTCACATCCTATTACCTAATAAATCATGTATTGATTTCAACAACAAAAAATATATAAGACATGTTAAAAGGCAAGGAAAATGCAAGAGGCAGAGGCGAAGAATATCAGGACCACACTCAGACATGACACTAATGTTGGAATTATCAAATAATCTAATATAGCCATGAATAACATGGTAATGTGTCAGGAACAGACAAATAATGTAAGCAGAGAAATAGAACTCTAAGAAAAAAATCAAAAGGAAATGATAGAAATAAAAAATCTTGTTACAGCAATGAAGAAAGCCTTCAAAGTGGGCATCGGGCAACTGGACATGACCAAGGAAGAGTCAATGAGAGCCGGGGGCGGTGGCTCACTCCTGTAATCCCAGCACTTTGGGAGGCCGAGGCGGGCGGATCACGAGGTCAGGAGATCGAGACCATCCTGGCTAACACGGTGAAACCCCGTCTCTACTAAAAATACAAAAAATTAGCCAGGTGAGATGGCGGGCGCCTGTAGTCCCAGCTACGCGGGAGGCTGAGGCAGGAGAATGGCGTGAACCCCGGGGGGCGGAGCCTGCAGTGAGCCGAGATCGCGCCACTGCCCTCCAGCCTGGGTGAAAGAGCGAGACTCCATCTCAAAAAAAAAAAAAAAGAGTCAATGAGATTAAAAATAGGTCAATGGAAACTTCCAAAACTGAAATATAAAAAGAAAAAAAAGAATAATAATACCAAACACAAAAAAAACCCCACAAAATAAAACATCCAAGAGCTGTGAGGCAGTTTCTTTTTTATATTTTTTTCAAGTTCTGGGTGCATGTGCAGGATGTGCAGGTTTGTTCCATAGGTAAATGCATGCCATGGTGGTTTGCTGCACCTATCAACCCATCACATAGGTATGAAGCCCAGCATGCATTAGCTCTTTTTCCTAATGCTCTCTGGCCCCTGCCCTCCCCCAACAGGCCCCAGTGTGTGTTGTTCCCCTCCTTGTGTCCATGTGTTCTCATTGTTCAGGTTCACTTATAAGTGAACATAATTGCCTTTATTTTTAAATAATCAGTTTCAGATTATACTTTTGCTACAATTGCATATTGTGAGTAATATATAATCATTGGATATATATCAAGCATTTTGTTCTGGACATATTTTTTAATTTCCCTAACAACTACAATAAAGTTTTTAAACTTCACTGCAATCAGAACAGGGTTTTACATTTATTTAGGTAGTCTTTTTATTTTTAATGATTTCAATAATGTAATTATTAATTGGAATGGGTTGCAGTCTCAGAAATTGTGTTTTTGTTCCTTATGGAAAATAAGGCTTACAACTAATTTCCATCAGTTGCTATCTTACTTTCATACTGTGTGTCAGCCTCTGTGTTTACTTGGTGTTCAGCTAAATGTTAAATGGAATCAATTAAATAGAAGTTTCAACTAAAAAGTTGATAAGTTTTATTGTTGAAATGTGCATTGTATAAATTTTTTTTTGTATTACACAGATTATAAACATACTTGGATCATTTCAACAACTAAATAACAGGCTTATTTGATCAGGAGGGAAATTCAGCTTAAATACAACCTTCACAAGAGCTGTCTTAGATGCTCATGTATGGAATTTTTCTGATGAATTGATATTATTGGTCAGCAAAGCATTTTGTTGTTTATTTTTTCTTTTGTTTAATTAATTTATTATTTACAAGTTAATAAACTAATCTTGCCAACATCCTGTTTTGAAAGAAAGTTTGACTTAAAATTTAATTACTCATATAAAAAGTTAATCAGTACCTACTTTTGGAAATAATGCCCAAAGCCATAGGAAATACAAAGAAACACAAATGGGTTGGGGCAAATATAAGTTTATGAATAGCAGCACTATCATGTGGAATATAAGTTACACATATATTTCTTATTTCAAAGAGGAGGTCGTCATGTTTTTGCTAGTTGTGTTGTTGTGGGGGGAATCCTGACGGATAGATTAGGAAAGTAGTTGGGATTTCCCTTGTGTCTATGACTAGGGATAGGTTTTTGATAGGTTAAAAAGATGGCATAGGGAGTAGCAAAGACATTTTGAGCAAAAGCACAAGTGAATATGTACCAGGTATGAAAAAACAATAATTCATTTTGATTATACAAAATTAATCACACATTAGTGTGATTATTGATATGAACGAAACATATTTTATAAGTTTCAGAATACAAAAATTAATGTTCAGGCCAGGTGCACTGGCTCACACCTGTAATACCGGCACTTTGGGAGGCCGAGGCTGGCGGATTACCTGAGGTCTGGAGTTCAAGACCAGCATAGCCAACATGTTAAAACCCTGTCTTTACTAAAAATAAAAAAATGAGCTGGGCGTAGTGGCAAGCACCTGTAGTCCCAGCTACTCAGGAGGCTGAGGCAGGAGAATTACTTGAACCCGGGAGGCAGAAGTTGCAATGAGCCGAGATTGCACCACTGCACTCCAGTCTGGGCAACAAGAGCGAGACTCCATCTAAAAAAAAAAAAAATCAATTTTCAAAAACGGTAGCATTTCTATCCTTTCAAGCTGAGAGTCAACTCAAGAATTCAATCCTATTTATAATAGCCACACAAAAAATTAAAATACCAAGGAATACATCTAACCAAGGAAGTGAAACATCTCTGCAAGAAGAACTACAAAACAATGCTGAAAGAAATCACAGACACAACCACATGGAAAAACATTCCATGCTCAGGGATTAGAAGAATCAATATCATTAAAATGGCCATACTGCCAAAAGTGATCTACAGGTTCAATGCTATTGCAATCAAACTACCAATGCCATTTTTTATAACTAGAAAAAACTATTCCAAATTTCATGTGGAATCAAAAGGAGCCAAAATAGCCAAAACAAGCCTGAGCAAAAAGAATAAAATTTCATATAGAATCAAAAGGAGCCAAAACCCTAAGCAAAAAGAATAAAACCCTAGGCATCACATTACCCAACATCAAACTATACTATAATGCTACAGTAACTGAAATGGCACAGTGCTGATATGATAACAGGCACATACACCAATGGAGCAGAATAGAGAGCCTAGTAATAAAGCTGCTCACCCACAGACATCTAGTCTTCAACAAAGTCAACAAAACTAAGCAATGGGGAAAGGACTGCCTATTCGATAAAAAGTGCTTGGATAGCTGGCCAGCCATACGCAGAAAAATGAAACGACCCCTACCTTTCACTATATACAAAAATTACCTTGATATAGATTAAATATTTAAATGTGAAACCTCAAAGAATCCTAGACATAAATCTATGAATGTCATTCTAGACATCAGCCTTGAGAAAGAATTTATGACTTAGTCCTCAAAAGCAATTGCAGCAAACCCAAAAATGGACAAGTATTGTGTAATTAAACTAAGGAGTTTCTGCACAGCAAAAGAAACTATCAACAGAATAATCAGATAAATTAAAAAATGGGATAAAATGTTTATAAACTACACTTTCAGCAAAGATCTAACATCCAGAGTCTATAAGGGACTTAAACAATTGGACAAGCAAAAAATAAAAACCCCACTAGAATTGGGCAAAAGACACTTCTCAAAAGAGGACATACAAGTGACCAACAAACGTGAAAAAATGCTCTCCATCACTAACCACCAGAACAATGCAAATTTCAACCACAATAAAATACCATCTCACACCAGTTAGAATGGCTATTATTAAAAAGTCAAAAGCAACAGATGATGCAGAGGCTGCAGAGAAAAAGGAATGCTTACATTCCCACACTGTTGACGTGAATGTAAATTAGTTCAGCCGCTGTGGAAAGCATTATGAACATTACTCAAAGAATTTAAGATGAAATTACTACTCAACCCAGCAATCCCATTACGAGGTATATATAAAACAAAATGTTCTACTAAAAATACACATGCACTCATATGTTCATTGTGGCACTATTCACAGTAGTAAAGACATGGAATCAACCTAGGTGCTCACCAATGGTGGATTGAATAAAGCAAATTATATATATATATATATATATATATATATATATATATGGAATGGAATACTACTCAGCCATAAAAAAGAAACAAAAACATGTTCTTTATGGCCTTTGTGGTAACATGGATGCAGTTGGAGGCCATCGTCCTAAGCAAATTAATGCAGCAACAGAAACCCAAATACAGCATGTTCTCACTTATAAATGGGAACCAAATATTGGTACTCATGGACATAAAGATGGCAACAATTGACACTGGGACTACTAGAGGGAGAAGAGAGTGGAGCAAGGTTTGAAAAACTCACTATTGGATACTATGCTCACTAACTGGGTGACAAGATCGATAGCACCCCAAACCTCACTGTCATGCAATATACTCAGTTAACAAACCTGCACATGTACCCTCAAATCTAAAATAAAAGTTAGAATTATTTTTAAAAAGTATTTTATAATAAAATAGACAACTTGATTGACAGAGAAATGCAAATGTTATTTATTAAGCTGTGGAGGGTAACTTATGGTAGGAAGTAGAAGGAGAAGGAGGAGGAGGAGGAAAAAGGGAGGAAGAAATAGGAGAAGGAAGAGAAAAAGAGTATGGTGTACTTGTAAAGCTTAATCTGTTAGCAGTTAGAGGTTTTGATGAGAGATGAAGCGGGTTGATTGGAAGGCTATAGTAATACCACAGATTCCAGGTAACAAAGAGCATGTAGTGATGGTGTAAAAGAAATGGTGGGTAAGATTCAAGCATATGATACCAAAGGAACCTCATTTTTTAAAGTCATAAACTAGTATTTTTGAACACCTCTTAGGTCCCAAGACATTAGGATTAGAACCAAAGGGCAAAGCATTTTTTTTTTCCCCAAATAGATGATTAGCTAAACCCACAAAAAAGACTTTTTGCTAAGACTGGATGGTTACTTTAGTAAATGTTGGGCAAAGAAAACTGAGAAGACAAAGGTTATTGTGAGATTCTGAAACTAATGTCTAAACTACCATTATCAGGAAAAGAATGGTAAGTAGGAAAAGCACATTTGGCCAGAAATAATGACTTTTGCTTTAGACAAGTTGATTTGCATATTTAGACTAGCTTTTTAAATTTCAATCTAGAATTTTAAAGAAAGTTGAGAGCAGGAATAACTTCTCTACTTGATCTTACCCTGAAATATTGAGGCCACTGAGGCCTTTTAGTCAATTTCCTTGTCTAGCTGTCTCTACTGTGTGGATCACTTCTCTCATTTCTACATAACTTTATGTTTAAGATCTGTTCATTATTTCTGTCATCTTCTGAACTCCTATGAGTATAATATTTGGTTACACCTATTTAGTAACTGCTATCCATCAGCCATCTGCTTTCTTACATAATTTATATAATCTTGCTACTTATACAATCTCCCAAATTCTTTTATGTGTTTTATTTATAATTGGGTAGCAATAGAAATTTTATGTGATGTTTTCCAGAGTACAAAAGAATAAGCTCCCACCACGGACTTACCTAACAAAATGTCTAAGTTGGTGTGCTTTTAATAGGCCTCTCTCCCAGATAATGCTGACAGACCCACTTCTCTATGATTATTATTAATTATGCATATAATATGATGATTATTGTGAGTAGGAGAACTCTAAATAAACGTAACTATTTGATGAAACAGTTGTTTCATGCTTACCTCCAGCACAAATCGAAGTACCATTCAAATATAAAAATTAAAGCAAAGATACTTGTTCCTAAACTGGAAGAGCTTTCTTCCTTTAAAACAAATTTTTAAGTTAGGAAAGTATTTGTTGCTTATGAAAACCCAAACAATCATTACTAATATGTGTTTTAAAATATTTTAAAGAAAATAATGAGATTATATTAAATTTTTGTAATGCTTTATGGCCCCACCCCCCTATTGCATGAAGAGACTGTGAAGTACTTTTCAGAAGCTCAACTAACCTTGATTTTAGAGAATCATCGAGTGTCATAACTGTCTCATTAGGCAAACTGTTCACTCACTAGTTGATTGTCATTGCTTTAGGGAGACAAAAATTATTCTTTGTCTCTTTTGATTGCGATGTTCAATATAATTATCCTGAATTGAGAAACAAGTTAAAAAAAATAAAAGATGATGTCATTATCTCTGATGTCTTCTTTCCAAGTATAACAATAAGGATACCTCTATAAATAATGTATCTAACTTCAACTTTGCCTAGATGATAAATGTGGAATCTAGACAGGAGATTATGAAAAACTATGTTGTTTTTGACAAACAGCAGTGAATGGTTTGGATGCATGTGACTTAACTAGAGGAAGAATGTATCTAGGTTTCTATATATGAATATTTTATTTTTGATTTGTGTTTTTAAATCATTACATTCTAGAGAGAATGTAAGTAATCTCATTTATTAGATTCTATTCCACTCATCATATTTGAGCCAAATTTAATCTATGTCAAAACTGATAGTTCTGAAAAAAGTTAGTTTCAACATCTTCAAAATGTGATGCTCTGTTAGGTGCATATGCTTAAGGATTACATCATTTCACAAACTGGGTTATGTAATACTTCTCTTTTTACCTGATAATTTTTCTTCTTCTTAAATTCATTTTGAAATTAATATAGCTACTCGAGCTTTCTGTTAAGTAGTGTTGACATACTCCATCCTTTCCTCTGAACCTATTTGAGTCTTTGTATTTAAAATTAGTTTCTGATAGAAAACATACAGTTAGGCTCTTTTTTTTTAATTCAGTTTAACAATCTCTGTATTTTAAGTGGTGTGCTTAGACTATCCGCATGTATAATGATTATTTATATAACTGAATTTATACCTGCTATACCTGCAATTGTCTCCTATTTGTTGGATTTGTTCTTTGTTTCTTTTTAAGCTCGCTTTTTCTGCCTTTTCTTATTGGAGCATTTTATGTGATTTCATCTATCATCCACCTATCTATCTATCTGTCTATCTATCTATCTATCTATCTATCTATCTATCTATCTATCTATCTATCATCTATCCATCTATCTATATCTTTTAGCAGTTGACTATAGTTTACAATATTTATTTTTAAATAATCTTAGGCAACCCATAAATAACACTGTACCATTCATGTATAGTGCAAATACCTTACAGTGAGAAATAAAAATAAAATCCTAAGCCTGTCAAGCCCCACAACTGACTGAACAGAACCTCTCTTGGCCAGCGGGGCCCCAGAGAAATCTTAAAGACTGAGTTCCTGGCAATGACAGGATAAAAGTTGGACATGCTTCATTATGTTCATTACTTACTAACCTTTAACCAGAATTCTTTCCTAAAGAGTAAGCAGAAACCAGCTCTGGAAAACAAAAACAAAAAAAAATGAAGGCCTCATTTCTTTATTACCTTTAGCCAATCTTCTGAGGTTGCGACTAGACTCCCTCTCTGCAGTTCCAATGTGATGGCTCATTAGTTTCACAATGCATTCCTTGCTATTAATAAAAACTGAGCATCACCTTGAGACTAGTTTTGGCCAACTCAAAGAGGAAGATTTGCAGTGAGGGTTTGTGTGTCCTATGCTTCACCTTTGATATAGGAGGGCTGAAGCTGCACCCTAGGAACATGCTGTAGCTGCAGTTTGTTGACCATGTGACCCATGAAGAGGCATGAAACTCAATTGTGCATGTGCGTGTCCCTTCTTTCATAAATATTCATGACTCCTCTCAGAGCTTATTAAATACGTATATTTGGCCGTCCCACTCAGCATAAAATCCTGTTTTCTCTTTTCTGCCCTGGAAGTGCTTGCTCTGGACTTCTACTAGAGGCTATAATTCCCAGTTTGCAGAATGTCTAGCTTGCAGGGTACAATTCTTTGAGAGAAATAAAGCTCTCCTTTCCAATTCTATAAACGTTGTGATTCCTCAATTGACAAGAGCATTCCCAAATATTCCCTCCTATTCCTTACTACATTGTTATAATTCATTTTACTTGTCCATATACTATAATCCAAATCCAACACATTTTTACTATTATTTCTCCATTTTGAAGGATAATTTTCCTGTATAAAGCTCTCAATGTGGACATTTTTCCTTTCAATGCTTTAAATGTTTCACTGCATTCTATTCTTGTTTGAACATGGTAAGAGTGTGGATTATGGAAAACATCAGTTCTAAAGAGTTAATATTAGGAGACAAGATAGAGGTTTAGAATCACAAAAACTGAAAATGATTCTTCTCTAAAGACATTGTGACAAACAAGATGTGAAAGCTACAGAATCGTGTTTTAGCTACCTACTCCTGAATCATAAAGCATAACAAACTTAGTAGCTTGGACAAAGACACTCATTATTTTTCACAATTCTGAGGATTAACTTGGTTTCTCTACTTCATATATTATTGACTTGGGAGTAGCAGTGTCCGAATGGTCCAAAATGGACTGGCATGCCATTTCTGACGGGCAGTTAGTGCTGGTTATCACCTGGGAGGTCAGGGAGCAATATTAGCCAGAGAGGCTTATGTTTTTCTCCACCTGGCCTTTCCATGTGGCTTGGGATTTTTCCGTTTTTGGCTTGGTTTCTAATTTCAATGGCTAGGTTAAAAACAACTTCACATTAGTGGCTTAAAACAACAGCCTTAGTAGTTGGCTCACAATTCTAAAATTTAGATAAAGACTAGTGGGAGAAATTCATCTTTGTTCCACGTTGAATCACCTAGGATTGTTAATTTGGAACTGAAGGATCCACTTCAAAAGAGCCTTACTCAGAAGTCTAGCAAATTAGTGCTGTCATCTGAGGCTGAAACAAGAGCCTCAGTTCTCCTTCAAGGAGCCTCTCCCTGTGGTGAGTTTGAGCTTGTACAGGCAGAACAGTGTTTCTGGGTAGTCACCTATTTACATGGCAACTGACTGCCCCTGTCTTCAAAAGCAAAACTGCAAGGCGTCCTTAAAGTCTTTGACAAAATGTGTGTTCAACACCCTTGTTCAATTATGTTGGATTATCTTCTTATTGATGAGTAATAAGTGTCTTTCATAGTCTATATATACAGATTAATTTTTAAATCAATGTTTTAACAATATTCTTCCCAGTCTCTGGCTTGTGATTTCTTGTCTTTTTAGTTGTTTTTTTTCTCGATATTCTTGAGTTATAATTAGCATAATAAACTGCATAATTTAAATTGACATATGAATATACCTGTGAAATCATCATCATAATCAAGAAAATGAACATATTCATCCCCTCTCCAATTTCTTCATCACATCATTAATGTGCTTCCCCTCCCAAGGCAATCCTTGATCTTTCTCTGTCCCTATAGATTGAGTTGCTTTTTCATGATCATGTTTTTTCTTTTTACTAATACATTCAAATAAATTACTTTTTTAATTGCTAAATTAACGTTACATTCTTGAGAAAAACACCACTGGGTCATGTTGTATTATATCTTCTTTTTATATATATATATGTTGATGGATTTGATTTTTTAATGTTTAAAAAAAATGTTCACACATATTCTTGAAGAACATACTTCATAGTATTTTTCTTATGTTTGCCTGTTTAAAATATTGAGGTAATTCAGCTCTTTAAGAAGTGTTCCCATATCTTCTAATTTCCTACAGAGTTTATGTAGAATTATTTCATATCTTCCTAAAATGTTTAGTGGAATTTAGAATTAAAGGCTTCTGGGCCAGGAATTTACTTTGTGGGGATATTATTAGCTATGGGTATTTTAAATTGTGCATTTAGTTGAAGCTTTTGGAAAAACTTGAATAAAATAATTTATAATATTCTCTTATTATCATTTTAATATCTGTTGGTTTTAAAGTGATAAATCTTCCTTATTTCTGATATTAGTAATTTATATATTTTTTCTAATCAATATGGATAGCAGATCATCAATTTCATTATTCTTTAAAGAATGGATTAAGAAAATGTGGCACATATACACCATGGAATACTATGCAGCCATAAAAAATGATGAGTTCATGTCCTTTGTAGGGACATGGATGAAGCTGGAAACCATCATTCTCAGCAAACTATGGCAAGGACAAAAAACCAAACACCGCACGTTCTCACTCATAGGTGGGAATTGAACAATAAGAACACTTGGACACAGGAAGGGGAACATCACACACTGGGGCCTGTTGTGGGGTGGGGAGAGGGGGGAGGGATAGCATTAGGAGATACACCTAATGTAAATGAAGAGTTAATGGGCGCAGCACACCAACGTGGCACATGTATACATACGTAACAAACTTGTACGTTGTGCACATGTACCTTAGAACTTAAAGTATAATAAATATATATATATTTAAAAAGCTGGAACGTGAGTTTATTGATTTATGCTTTATTTTTAAATATTTTATTGATTGCTAATATTTATTACTTTCATCTTTTTGTTTATTTTGAAGTTTAATTAGTTCTTTTTTGTTCTTATGGTAGAAAATTTGAATATTAATTTGAAAACTTTTTTATTTTGCAATATTAGCCTTAAGTGTTTTGCCTTTTCCTCTCAGCACTCATTAGGTGAATAAACAATATTCCCTATACCTGTAGAGTGGAATACCACCCAGCATCCTCTCACATACAAAGAAAGAACAAATTGCTGATACACACAGATGTCCATCAATCTCAAAAATCGTCGTGGTAAGTAACTGGTAGAAATCAGATTTAAAAGATTGCATGATTGCATTTATAGAAAATATCCTGAAGGCATGAAATTATAGGAAAAAAAAAGCAGATCTATGTTTAACTGGGATCAGGGTTGAGAGTGAGGAGGATTAGCTTTTGAGTTCTTTTTTGTTTTTGGCTATTGTATACTACTTTATGCTACTGTAAACATTCAAATACATATAATCATTCAAGTGCAAACACAAATAGTATATGGCTATTATATACTACTATGAGCATCTAAATACCAGAGGGTTTGTAGATACATTTTTACTTTAGAGTAGAAGCCTAGAAATGTAACTTAGGTCATATGTTAAGGATATATTTAACTTTAGGAAAAACTCTCAAACTCTTTTCAATTTGACAGCACTGTTTTACTTTGCTGTTGGCAATGCATAAGAGTCTACATTGTAAACCCTATCCTTGTTTGTCTTTTCAAATAAAGCTGTTCTGTTGAGTGTGTACTGATATGCCAAAGTAGATTTAACTTGCAGTTTTCTAGTAACAAATGACAGTTACATATTTTTATGTGCTTATTAGTCACTTCTTCTGTGAAATTATTTTCAAATACTTGTGCTCTTTTTATTGGATTACTGATTTTCTTGTTAGAAATCTGTTAAGGGACTCTTTAGTTCTGCATAAAATGCCTTTATCAATGATAAATAATTTGCAAATATATCTTCTAACATATGGCTTTCTCTTTTGTTTTATTTATGGTATCTCTTGATTAAGGAAGATTATAATAGTGATGAACCCCATTTTACCAATATTTACTTTTATAATTTTTGAATTCTTGTTCTAATAAATTCTTATATATCCAAAAGTACCAAAAGGTTCCTATGTTTTCTTTTTTTAAGTTTTTTTTTATTTCTTGTTTTTTTTGAGATGAAGTCTCACTCTGTCACCCAGGCTGCTAGAGTGCAGTGGTGTGATCTCAGCTCGGGGCAACCTCTGTCTCCCTGCTTCAAGTGATTCTCCTGCCTCAGCCTCCCAAGTATCCGGGATTACAGGCATGCACAACCATGCCCAGCTACTTCTTGTATTTTTAGTAGAGATGGGGTTTTGCCATGTTGGCCAGGCTGGTCTCAAACTCCTGACCCCAGGTGATCCTCCTGCCTTGGCCTCCCAAAGTGTTGAGATTAAAGACTTGAGCCTCTGTGCCCAGCCTTCCTATGATTTCTTCTAAAAGTTCTGCAACGTTTTATATTACCTATAGATTTCTTATCTAGATGTAAATGTTGTGGATTGTTGAAGAAAAGTCAATGTACATGTTTTTTTATATAAATATTCTTTAATGTCACCACGATTTCTGGGGAAAAATATCCTTTAGCAATGGTATTACTTTGTTAAAAAATCTTTACCATTAAGTGTGGGTTTTTCTCTAGAGTCTCAATTCTGTTCTATTGCTGTACCAATGTCTATCTTCATGCAATTAAAATAATGTCTTGGTTTCTATAAATTTTTGATAACCCTTAAATTAGATAAAGTTAATCCTCCTTTTACGCTATTTCTAAAATTGTCTTGGATATTTCAGCTTTTTCAAGTTCATATACATTTTACAACTACCTTTTCAAAATCCACACCCAAAAAAAAAAAAAGAAAAAACCTGCTAAGATTTTTGTTGGAATTACACCGGATCTGCAAATGAATTTAAATGAAAGTGCCATGATAACAATTTTTCTTCTCCAGTCTTTGAACATGATATCTCTATATATTTCAGCTTTCTTTAATTTGTCAGCAATGTTTTTCTCAGTGAGTAAGTTTTGAAAAAAACATTTTTAGATTCATCACAAATTGTTTTTAAATTTTTTGACATTATAGTTTTTTATTTTTTTCAAAGTACCTTTTTGGATTATTTATTGTTAGCAGAAAGGAATGGTTTGGATTTTTTATATTGTTACTGTATTCTTAAAACTTTGCTAAATTCACTTATGTTTATTGGTAGCTACTTTTCAAGATTATGAAAGAGTTATCAGTGGTCAAAGATACAATAATTTGAGCAACAAAATAGGTCAATTAGTATTGGATTATAACTCAAAGTATACAATAAATATTCATAAGTGCATAGTAATATAGCAAATGATTGAATACATTTTTTAAATGAAGGAAAGTTGACAGGCTGCCAGAGAAAATATGCAGATGGAAAATAAGTATATGAAAATATGCTTAATGTTATATCATTAGAACATTGTAAATTAAAACAGATACTACTACACAGCTATTAAAATGGCTAAAATCCAAAGCTTTAAAAACATCAAATGCTGATGAAGATGTGGAACAACTAGAGCTTTCACTTATTGCTGGAAGAAACACAAAGTGGTACAGTTGCTTTAGAAGAAAGTTCAGCAGTTTCTTACAAAGCTAAACATAGGCTTATAATATGACACAGCAGTTATGCTCTTTGATATTTACTCAAAGGAGTTGAAAATTTATATCCACCCAAAAACCTGCACACACAAGTTTCAGCAGCTTGATTCATAATTCACAAAAAAGGAAGCAAACAAGGTGTCTTTCAATAGATGAATAGATCAACAAGTGTGACATATCCATTCAATGAAATATTATTCAACTATAGAAATGGACTTATCAAGCTATGAAAGAACATGGAGAAACTATAAATTCATATGGCTAAAATGAAAGAAGCCAGTGTGAAAGCTATTGTGATTGTTAGTTTTACGTGTCAACATGACTCGGGCAAGAGGTGCGCGGATATTTGGATAACATTATTCTGGGAGTGCTTGGGAGGTTTTTCTAGATGAGATAAACATTTGATTCAGTAAAATAAGTGAAGCAGATTGCCCTCCCCATTATAGTGGACCTCATCCAAACTGTTTAAGGCCAAAATAGAATGAAAAGGCAAAGAGAAAATTATCTTTCTCTGCCTATCTTTGAGTGTGGACCATCATTCTTCCCCTACTTTTGGACCCTGATTCACACTTGAACTAGAACTTATACTATTGGCTCTCCTGAGTTTTCAGCTTGTCAACTGCATATCTTGGTACTTCTCAGCATATATAATTGCATGAGCCAATTTTTAAAAATAATCTCTATCTCTCTGTCTTTCTCTCTCTCATATATATATATGTATATATATATATATACAGATAACTGAGCTTTCCAAAAACAGGTAGATTTACCCTGCACATACTGTATGAGTCCATGTATAAAATTTCAAAAGTATGTTCAATTCTACTGTATATTGTCTATGTGTTTCACATGATGGATACATACGTGTGGTAAAAGTATAGGGAAAAACAATCAAATGATATACACAATATTCAGAATAGTTATTAGCTTTTTGAATAAAGAAAGTGATTGAGATTTGGGGCAAGAGCATGCAAGTTTGCCAAGACATAGGTTACAATTAATTTATTAACCTGTGTGGTAGACACAGGTGTGTTTCTTTTATAATTTGTCATTACATTCTACAGATATTCTACAGATAGCCTAATATTCTTGGATTTATTTTCCATGTTCTGTTCTAAATGTTTTTATATAACTCCTTACATCTGTATAAAAATTGAATGAAGTAGTTCCCTCTGTTATGCTCATGCTACCAGTGCAGAAGCTGCAGTTCAGTGAGGCTAAGTCAACTTCCTGGTATTAACACCTCTAGTAAGTGATTAAGGCTGTGTTCAAACCCAGGCAGTCTGGCTCCAGAGCCTCCACACCGAACTATTATATATAATCTAAAGAATGACTACAAAATAAACAAGACTCAAATAAGCAAATGCCTAGGTTTATATTAATGTTGGAATCTCTTTAAGTGCTACAAATGTACAACGTTTGTAGTAGCGGAGTAAGGACTTCAGTGGTTTCTTCACAAAACAATATTTCACGCAGTTTCCAATGGTTTATCTGGAGATAGTTCGCAATATGTGATTGAAAGAAAAAAAAAAAACTCTGTTCTTAACTTTCTGTGAGATAACAGTAGAATAGCACAGTTTTCAGGTATCAGCATTCTGTTAATGCACATTAAAGACAAACAAACACAAAAGAACCATGGAAGATAGTTTCTTTCATCATCTGTGGGTCCTATTCATTTCACACAATGCTGCTTACCACAGGAGAGTGAGACATCGTTTTATTGTCTGTGTGGATGGAAACTGCTGCTTTATTTCAGACTGTGTGTCATATATATATATATCCTGTAAATGTATGTATGTGTATATGCAAACGTGTGTGAATATACATACAGATACAGTATACATGTAAATGTATGAGTATGCATTTTGTTTTGTTTGCTCAAAAATGAAACTAATTTATTTAATTTATTTAGATAACATGCTATTTCTTATTATTTTTTAGTAGTAGAAAGGCAGTAGGTCAGAGTAGAAAAAGAAAAATGTAGATGTGGCAAGTTAGTTTTTAAAATGCCAACATGTTTTGTGTTATCTTGAGTAACTCACCTAAATTATCTGCCATTTTTATCTCGTGTAAAACAAACATTTAACTATTTTAGTGGTGGTGTAAGAATTAAAATAAATAATAGAAGTTTATTACCTAACAGTTTTTCTTTAACCTCCAATATAAGTTAATTCCATTCCCTGTATACTTACACTACTGAATCATTTTTCCTGAAAATATTTAAATGCTGTTGTATATATTTTTCTTTGCTCTGAATAACTTAAAACTTTCTAAATGATAATCACTTCCTATTATGTCACACAGTATGTCAGTGAAAATGATTAAATCCCAAGAAGGAAGCTATCTTCAGTTTGGAATTTCTATTGATTGATAACTTCTGAGTTTGTCTTAGTAAATAGCATACTTCACTTTATAAAATGAAGTAGGTATTATATTTTACAGAGTTTTATGGACATAGAGTTTATAACTAATCCAATTAGATTAAAAAAAATATATGGAGAAAGAAACATTTCAAAAAACAATAAAATACCAGTGAGCTATTGGAATAAGTCTAAATAATAAGCACTTTTTATGTCAGACAAATAGGAAAAATAAAATTACAAATAATAACTTAGTAAACAGCATATTTTATCCACAAATATGTGATAGGTGAGGAGTACCCACATATTTAGGAAAAAAAGTGTTTTAATTTATCACTTGGAAAAATGCCTTTGCCACTCAATTCTAACATATGCTGAGGGAGGGAAAAATCATGTAGAGGATTTTTTTAGTTTCACTTATATTTGAGAACCTGATTGCAAGTAAATTTTACAGAAGGATAACTGCTAAAAACAACTGTGGTAAATTACCATGGGTTGTCATGTTTGGAGATGATTGTCATATCACTTAAGTCTTACAAGCTGCTTTTTCTACACACTTTATTAAGAGTGCTGGATGGAAGAAAGGTATCATACCACTTCATCTGTAACTTCACCCATTTTTTATGAGATTAACTTATACTGACATAAAAAGTTTGTATTTATATATAAGTATACATATTTTGTCTGTTAGTGCAATGATGACAACTTTGGAGCCACATAGAAGGGTTTTATTTTTTAATTTGTATTTAAATGGCGATTTTAAGGCATACTTGATTTATGTTGAACTAAAAGTACTGAATTAAACAATCAATATAGTCACAAAAATATATGGACAGCTACATGAAATATTTTGTTTTGCCTGCATTAATGATAATTTAATAACAAAAAGTCATTGGTTCTCACAAAGTACCCTTTACATAAAGCAACAGCCTAAAATATTTTGTTTAGTTAAATCAGGTTATAAGTTGATATGGTCTAAAATTATATCACTGTAATTTACCATCTGGACAAAAATTCAAACTTCATCTGTAAGATCAGAAAGAAATTGATACTTTTTACACCCCACTTGTTAATGGAAAGGGGCATGCAGACAACAATATCCCTCCACTATAGCTATTCATTAGGGACAGGCGTACAAAAAAGGAAAAGTGTCTTTTGAAGAGATCTATTTTATAAATCCTAGCACACAAATTATTTTGAGATGATAAAATGGCATAAAAAATTTGGACTAATTCAATTATTTGAAATTATGCATAATTGGAGTAAACTTAATGCATTAACATTAAGATTAAATTTTTCTCTAATATTTCTAATGAGCACTTTTAAACTATTGGCATGCACAATGGGAAGTGCTTATATGGCTATATTTAGTCTCCATGACAACCATAAGAGTTAAAGGTTATAAATCATTATTTACAAATAAAGAAGCATAGCCAAGAAAAAAAGAAAGAAAAACGGAAGTCAGTAATGTTAAGGGAATTAATTGCATTACTGCGAACAGTAAGTGCATAGACAACATTCATACCTAAACCTGCTGAATTGCAAGAGCATTGCTGACACATTTCATCTAGACGACCGGTTGGAGCAGTAGTGAAAGTAGAGGTGAGAGTACACCACAGAAGATTTCCTCAAGCTTCTTCAGGGTATGCAGAATCCAAGTCACCCATTGTACAGTTGAACTCATCCCATTGAGTGCCAGAGAGTAAGGGGCTTATTTTGTGCTTTTTTTTAATATAAAACTGTCATCATCAGGTGTTTAAAATATTAATTCGAAATTCCTACATAAACAATAGATATCAAAGCCCTTAAAGCTCTATCAACCAGCTTCCCTCACTTTTCTGGGATCGTACTGCACAAATTAATCCTAGGAATAAAATGGAACAAGCTTCCTGTTAACTTTCTCCATGTAAAATACTGCAGGATTCATAATCTTAGGCTACACAATAGATTTTTTTAAAGAGTTTCTGTAACAGCACACCATGGTAACTAAATTAGGTTTATCTCATTTTGAGGACTAATTTAAAACCAAATTCCTGCAAAAGCTCTTAATTATTCAAAATTATTGGCAGCTGTACTAAAGGGCATTCTTGTGGACATAGTATTTGTGGATACAAGTCACTCATAAGTTTTGATTCCACCACAATAATCAGTCTATGGCAATGTTGATTGATGCTAGGGCTTTTCATGTAAAATAAAATTGTACACAATTTTTTTGTAAAAGTCAAGGCATCATAGGGTCCTTACTTTTACATTAAAGATAACTACTTTAAAGCCACTCACAGATTATAATTGTCTGAGCCAAAAAAATGTACATTTAAATAATGAATTATTCTTTTCTTTTTATAGACATTATACCAAAATTGTGACAATATATGAGAAATATTGTACATATTAAATATAAAACTTACTAAAGATATTAAATTATTCCTTAATATACAATAATGTCGATATAATATGTGAAATAATGCATCATTTTACATGAATATTCCTGTGATTGACTCAATAATATCAGTTTAGAAAACACAATGATGAAAAAATCCTCTGGGCAACACAGGTAGTGTCTTAGTTTATTTCACAGTAATCTCAGTGCTCCTTTTCATCTAACATGGTTGATTAAAAATTACAACCTCAAAAAAAGCCAGTGGAATGCTCACTGGAATTTTCAGCTTCACAGCACTAGTCAATTAGCTATGTGTTGATCACTGTTTGAAAGCAAGTTGAAATGTGTCCTGGCAAATTATTGAACAAATGTTCCAAATGACTAAAGCATTCATCCTTTCCAAATTAGACTGTGCAATCCTTTTATACTGAGGTTCATATCAAGCCCTTAGCCTCTAGAAAATCACATAAGCTCTCCTTGAAGTGCCCTAAAATATAATTTTTATAAACGAATGATCATAGACACTCAAGAGGAAAAGGCATGTTGCCTTAGAATTAAAAAGGAATTTCAAATGCACAGAAAGAACCTTGATGAATTCATTAGTTGTAAAGGTTGAGAGAAAGTGCTGTCCCTCATAGCTGTTGTACTGTAGGGTGAGTGTAAATTTTGCATGTGTTTTACTTAAAAGAAAAAGAGATATTCATGTTCTTCTTCCTGTCGTTACCTAAATTTATAACTGAAAAAGCTGAACAGACACCTGATACACCCAATTTTTCTTGGTTTTCACTTTTAAAAAGCATTTTCATGGTGAGTGTTTTTGCTTCTTTGCCATTTCACTTGCCTCTAGTTTATTTTTCTTGTTAATGGAGAGCATTGTATTGATGAGCTATTTTATTCACAGACAAGTGCCTCAAAATTGTGACTTCAACAAAGAAGTAAATCAAAATAAGTGCCACAATTTATAGTGCTTAAGTTAAAACTTCTTAGGATATAAATTTGTTTGCATTCTCATTAAGAGTGATCTCAGACTTTCTCCCCCTGCAGCAGAGAAAGAGAAAAACAGAAAAAAAAAAATGAGAGGAAAGAGAGATATAGCAAGACTCAGGTATTTTCTGATTTCTTTTGGGAATGGAAATAAAAGCGAAATGTAAGCATATCTCTGACCATGGGAATATTTCAACATTTCACAAGAAATGTTTCACAAGAAGGGTAATTTCTTTCTAGTATTTATTAACTAATGGATGCAGTATTAAAGATCAAGAAGTAAAATGAGAGTGAAATATATTAAAACTAGCTGATATTATATGTAACAATTAATTTTGAACATATTCTTCCTTAGAATTATTTGGTGGCATCTTTACAAAAACAGTGATGAGGCCAAATTTTTGAGTAGGCAAAACGTGTTCTAAAAATCTATGGAAGCCATTTCAAATATCCTCTCTTCTCTTTAGTCACTGTTACATGTGCATGTCTTCTAAGTAGAAATAATTTTTATTCTACAGGTTGACATTTTGGTTTTTGTTAATATTCAGATATCGTTAGTGTGGTATAACATTAGGTATTTATAATTAACTACTTATTTTAGAATAGTTTTAGATTTATAGAATGTTGACCGTCACAATCATCTAGAGAATTTTCATATACCCCACATTAATGAACTGATGTTGATATAGGACAATTTGTTAAAGTTTATACTTTATTCGGATTTCTTCCATTTTTCTCCAAATAAGTTTAGTCTTTTCTGCCTTATCAATTTATTGAATCATTTATGTATATTTGTATGAATTCACTTTATTTATTTTATATTTTGTGTTCTAATTCAATACTACTTTTTTATTATTTTTATGTAAATTGTTTAAGCTTTGGCCATCGGGAGCCCTTTCAGTTGGTCTCTGTGTCCCTTTGACAAATTCTCATTATTCCTGTGTTTTTGTTTAGCTTATTTGTTTTTAGCACTTTTCTACTTTCTGATTCTATAAGATGATTCAGATTATCTTGTGTATATTGGACATGCACATACATGTTCTATCAGATAGTTAACCTCAGTATGAAATATAAGAATTAGTTCAAAATTAATTACAGTATATATAGATAAGATCCTTGAGAAACATAATGTACCTTAATTAAGAGAGCATCAAAATATATATAGGATGAAATGTGTTAAAAATGCAAAATGACCTACATAACATAATAACAACCCTGTAATGGGTTAAATTGTCTCTAGCAGAAAGATAGTCTTAAACCTCATACATGTGAATGTGACCTTATTTGGGAATCTTTGCAGATGTAATCAAGTTAAAGTGAAGTCACACAGAATTAGGATGGCCTCTAATAATAGCTGGTGTCCTCACAAGAGGAAGAAGCACAATTATTGTATTAGTAAGGGTTCTTCAGAGAAACAGAAGAAACAGTTATGCATAGAGAGAGAGATAAAGATATAGATGTCCAAGAGGGGATTTATGAAGGAAAGTGACTCATGTGATTCTGAAGGATGAGAAGTCCGAGGACGTGCTGTCTGCAAGCTGGAGACCCAGGGCTGCTGGTAGTGTGTTTCAGCCCAAGTCTGAAAGCCTTAGAATCTGAGAAGCTGATGTAAAAACTCTCAGTCTGAGGACAAAGTATTGAGAATCTTGGGGGTTAGGGGACACTGCTGCAAGTCCAAAGGCCAGAGGTCCTGGAGTTCTGATGTCCAAGGGAAGGAGAAATAAGATGCCCCAGCTCCAGGATAGAGAGAGAGAAAGAATTCGCCTTTTCTTTGACTTCTTTCTATCCAGAAACTCAGAGTTTGAATGGTGCTAGCCCACATTGAGGGGAAATCTTCCCTACTCAATCCACTGACTCATATGCCATTCTCTTCTGGAAACCTCCTCACAGACACACCCAGAAATAATGCTTTACCAATTCTCTAAGTATTCCTTAATTCAGTCAAGTTGAAACTTAAAATTAACCATCACTGACACATAGACACACGGAGAAAAGACTGCCTTGTGAAGATGGAGTAAGAGATTAGAGTTACGCTGCCACAAACCAAGGAATACCTGGGGCCATCGGAGCTGACAGAGGCGAAGGAGAATCCACTCCTGCAGACCTCATAGGAGGCTCTGCCAACACCTTAATTTCAGACTTCTGTCCTTTAGACTGGTAAGAGAATAAATTTCTGTGGGTTTAAGCCACTCAGTTTGTAGTAAATTGTTATGGCAGCCCTAAAAGTTAATAGAATTATTAAAAATAAAATTTAGCACAAAATTCAAAATACTACATTTGGTATCTCATGGATAAACATATATTAAAATGACCACAAAATCTTCTACTAAAATATACTGTTAGAAAACATTTATTTGGTTTGTACTCAGTGCTAGATTCTCTTCCAGGCATTTTGCATGGATTATTTTATAGTAATTCTGTGAGATGCAACAGTTAATATCCCCGTTTTTCAGATTTCCAAACTAAAACATAACACAGTTAACTGGCTAACATAGCTAATAAGTATCAGAGTCAGAATTTGAAATTTGATTCTGGGCTACTTGACACCTCATTACTCTCCTCTCTCAACCCCATCACCTTTATGCCTGTACACAGGTTTACTCCTTGTCTCTGTCTCAGCCCCCTCATCAATCTCTCTATTCTCTCCCTCTCTCTGCCTTATTCTCTCTTTTATTGCCTATTTATGCCTTATCTCTGTTTTCTTTTCCTGTAAATTGCTAAATGTTTTGCTTTAAAGGGAACATACCTCTAGTATGTAAACATCCATGGATTATTCACATAAACTGTTCATATAAAGCCAAAATGAAGCCCTCAAAAAATGACTGAGATTTCATACGTTGCCTTATCTGACTACAGTGCAAGAAAACAATACTAAAAATAACTTTTATACTTTTGAGGCTTTAAAAAATTGTTTGCTTGTACAAAATAGTCATAAAGGACTTGTGAAGAGTAATAAATCAAACAAAATTTCTGACTATTTAGAAAAATCTTCAAGTACTAAACATCAAAACCTATGATAAATGCAAAGGGAAATTTTCAGAGATAAAATCAGAGCTTTAAATAATTTTGTTATTAAGAAACACAAATCATAAGAATAAATTAACTATGTTCAGCTTAATAAACTTGTTAAGGACTGGAGGAAAAGCAATAGTTTATCAGTGAAACAGATTAGAAAACAGATCACAGTCGATATTTATTAGTTTGATGAGGGTTTATTGTTGTTGTGTGTAGCTTTACCACACAAAGGATGCTGCACTAACCTCAGCCTTACAAACTGGCAAGCTGTGGCACCATCCTTGGCCCAAACTTAGAACAGGAGAGAGTAGTAGCAAAGAAAAATCATTTCAGAAAGATTTGTGTGGGTAAGCTATCCACAGCTATCCAATAGTTTCTACCTGGAGGGAGCTGAGGAAATGTGAAGCTCAGCCTCACTCTCTTCCTTCTATAAAACCAAAACAAAACAAACAAAAAATGTTTATTTTCTTCTGGATCTCCTACCTGGGTTGCTTAGTGGCCCAACCTAACCTAGAATGAAAAATATGGAATCCACTGATGCATCCATTACAAGTGAGCCACTGGGAGAGACAGGTGCCAAAAGATGGGCAATGGATTTGGAGGGGAAATTGAATTGCTAGATATAATTGAATGAACAACCTCTCTGAATTCTGACTGATATATGGCTAGTGGTCCTTTTGGCAGAATTTAAAGGGTAAAACTTCTGGGAATTTCAGTGTTCAGTATACAGCCTTTCATTTAATCTCACTATTTTTAGTACATTCCTCCAACTCACAGCAAGCTTGAGTCCTGAGTTCACTGTCTCTGTTTCACCGTTGCAATAAATGAAATGTGAAATATTCTACACGAGCCAGAGCTGGTAATTACCATGTAGTGGAAGAAGATACAGAGTACTCCGATCCCACTTTTCTAGCCAGCCCCACAATTACCTTTCAATGAAGAGGCTAATGGCTATGCTTTTCTGAGGCTCTGAGATATAATCAATCTGCTTCTATGCTTTCTTGAATGGCTGGAATTTCACTTTGGATCATTCCTCAAAACGTTATATGTTTTTATCAGCTTTCCACTTCCAAAATGTAGTTGATATTTTTATTTTAAATGTATTCTTACTTCTTTTATAGTTTAAAATCCTTTATCTCTTTATGATAACTTAGTGCAGCTTCAAGAGTATGAATATAAAAACGTATGTCCACACTTGCATCTCTAATCTGAGAGTATGTTTTTAAAAATATGATATTGCTTTCAGCACTTGATGGGTACTAATTACAAAAAAGTAAAAGTTTAAGCATCTATTATAATTTTTATAAAGTTCTTATCATATTTTAGAGTTGAAATTGATAATATAATAGTGATACTTTGTGAGTGATACTTTGTTATAAACTTGGGGAGGAAAGGATTAAGATACAAGTGATATGATACCTATGCTTTTGAAGACATGAGCTGAAATACAGATGATATCGCTGAGTTGGATAGGAATTTAATGATCTGATTCTAGAAAAACACAGAGATAACATAATGGGAGAGGAGGAATTTAAGCTCTGGGAAAATGAAATACAGCCTAGATAAAGATTATGCATCTTCAAGAATAAATGTATTTAAAATAAGAAATAGATTAGAGAGACAATTAATCTGAACTTAAATTTCAGTTGAAATCCAGGCAAAATATGTTAATAGCAAGCTTCTTGGGACTACCTCTGAATAAGACAAATAACATACATTTTTAATTAATTGAATGTATTATACTAAAAACATTTATTTTCTTCTGGATTTTTAAAATTGAATTATTCTCCAGGGATTTGATTGTCACATAAATTGAACTAGTATCTCAAAAGATCTTGTGGTAACCAGTCATTTGGAAATCTACTTGCTTACACAGCCTTCTACAACATCTTGTAATAATGTCCATAAATTAAATTTAAAGCAATATAAAATGTGAAAATTGTGTGGCTATACATAAGTGTAGACACCAAATACTTACAATACTTTCATGAAGATATTTTCTTTAATGTTGTGCTGTTATCATTTATTTCTTCTCAGAAGAGTAAATATTGCAATTTTAACTTTGTCAAACAATTTTATAATGCTGTGATTTTTTTCTCTTCTGTTCACTCTTTGTCTTTGTGTGTTTGCTTTGAATCTGTGGAAATAAAAATGTTCTTTGTTTTGGTCACTGTTGAAAGAGGCTACTGGCCAAATACTGTAAGTCTCATTGCAGATGTGTTCCATATCTTTTAGGCTTGCTAAGTGCTGTAAACAATGATGTCGGTTACATGAGAAGTATTTGATGCATGCTGATAGTTCTTCCTAAGACTGACGTGCCCTACGTAAGTTTCTCTCAGCATTTACATCCCAGCACGGCTGCTCTGTGTTAAGAGATTAGCCACTTTCTTACAAGAGTATTTTGAAATGTGTTGTATAACAAACCTCATATAAAGGATACTATAGCTTGAAATCTAATGTTATCTTGTGAACAGATTGGTACAAATGTGTTTCTTTCTCTTATAACTCATGATGGGATAAATATTGTTCTCCTGTGTTTTTGTTTAGAAACCTCTGGAAGAATTGAGCTGGTCGACTATGCAAACGATTGTCAAGAGCCTATAAAATATGCAGCATAAAATTTTTCCTTTGTAGTCAAACCTGATTATTCCCCTTAAATACTGGGAACAGAATTTCACAGTTGTCAGAGAATATACCTTTTGTATTTTCATATTAAATATGTACTATTATTTACAATTGTAGTTTAACACCTTTTTTAGGTAAAATTCTAATTTTTCTCATTCTGTTAAAAATTTCCAATTCCAACACGAAGATAATAAAGATGACTGATTTTACCCGTATTAACTTGAAGGAAGTAATATTTATGTTTGTATTTCTGTACTTAAGTAAATCACAAATATAGTTTTCTGTAGTTGTAGAATTAATATAAAATAAAGTAAAAGTATTCAATAAAAAGGGATTTTTCTTTATTAAAAAGAGGTCTGAATTATAAACTAAATATCTGTGTAACCTTGAACAATTTATTTAACTTTTTGAAGATATTTGAAACTTATTTCTAAAATGAGAAAAATACCTATCTTAAGGAGCTTTTGTAAATATTAAATGAGAAATAATATGTAAAGCAATTAACAAAATTCTAGGCATGCTATGGGTATTTAAATAAATGGAAAGTATTATTAAGTTTTATAGTAATAATAGTTTTACAAATTTTATATGTAATCCTGATGATTAATGGTTATTTTAATAGCTTTTCTATTGTATATGCTAGGGAGTATTTTGGAGTATCAAATTTAAATATTAGCAAAACACGAAAATTTGATTTAGTAATAAGTAGACAAAGCAGAAAAATGCACTAAATCTTATTTCTTATGCAAATTAGGAAACAAATTATGTGAGCAAGAAATAAGGCTGAAGTATGTATATGAGCAGAATAAAATAAATTACTGCAAAATGTAAATTATCCAGACTTGTGTTTCCTTAACTGGAAGCTCTACAGGAAATAACTTTAATCTTCCAGAAGGCTAAACTCATAAAAGACGATGTTAGACCTTTAGATTCAGAAAATAAAACTCTTAGTTTTGCCTTTAAAGAATTAATAAAGCAAAAGGATAGTTATATAATTGATTAATATGGTTAATGTGTTCAGGAAAAGTGTGCAATTACATGTTTAATTTAAATAATCCCATCATTTGATGGATATCAAATCAAATACATAATTAACATTTTTAAATTTTCTTTTTCTATGTATAATGCCAGATAACATAATAAAGATTACTATTTTTTCACAATATACATTTTATGTTAGTTACTTTGAAGGAATTTGGCAAAATGTCCATAATACTTGTGGTTACGATTTTATAACATGTTGGTGATTAGTACAAGTAAATCAGATACTTGAAAGATATAAATATGGTGAGCAAGGAAAAATTATCAGTATTATGGTTTTAAAGTGAGCAGTAGTATTCTTAGCATTGATCTCAGAGGACTTCCAATGTGGTCCATGCCTCGAGAATTTTAACAGTAATATTTTCAGAATAATAAATTTTTAGGCTGGAATATACATAGAAAAGCTATTTTGCAGATGATTCCATTGTGATTTCAAAAATACACCTCACTCACCTAAACCGAAGCTTTTATTCTCTTTATTCAATGTTCTACAACACAGATTCTTCCTTACCAAGTAAATATCATATTGTAAAACATTTCATTAACCTTTATGTTTTTAATTGTCTAATTAAAGTCTGTGGATCCATACGGTTAATACCACCTGTAGTCAGCATTCTGAAAAGGTCAGTTTAAATTTACTTTTAAAAATCTCTACTAATGTGTTATAATTGCATTCAGGATTTTCTAATAGAGTTTAATGTACCCCAAGGGGATACTATCTAAGTACTGCTTCACAGTTGCAAAGGAAACTGAGAAATTGTAATTTTTAAATTTGTACATAATGTGATTCTCGTTTTCATTTCCCCTGGTTCTAACCTTATAGCAAGTAGATTCATCTGCAACTGTGAAAACATGAAGGGATAGAATTGTGGGAAAGAGATATAGCCTTATTTGTAATACTTTTTATTTGCAAAAAAAATGTATTGTGTTTCTCACTTGGTCTTCATTTTTGGCATTATCTATCTGTGATATGCATTTACAGATGATGCTGACAATTTGTGATATACATGGATCTGGGGTCGTCAGAATGGCACTGGAGTTTTATTTCTGCTTCTAGTAAATTTAATGTTAGAAAAAGCAAGCGGGCTTATCAGTTCAAACTTAAACAACTACTTTGTAGTGAAGCTAGGGCACATAAAGACAACACTCTAGAAAATAGAAGGCAAGCAAAATTTAAAGATCGTACACATAAAAATAATTGAAAGGGATGTTAGACCTAAACAGGAAAACCAAAGCTATGAAACAAATTAGAGGAAAACATATGAGTAATTCATTATGACCTTGAGATTGGCAAACAATTTTTAGAAAGAAAACAAAAAGCACTAAATTTTTTAAAAAATTATAAATTTGAATCCATGCGAGTCACAAAGAGTAAACAAAAAACACGTGAAGACACACACACACACAAACACACACATACACCAAGAAATTTCAAGAAGTCCATTGCCACGGAACAAAGTATTAGAGTACTAGACGTATACTGTGTTTCTCAAAACACCAGACAACTACTCTCTTTTGTTGAAAAATTGAAATGATAAAATAGTTCATTACGTGTAGCTCATTGTGTTAAATTTAATTAAATTTGCCCTAAAGCTGCCTCCATATCAAGTGCATATATTGTGCACTGCAACCTAACTTAAGCGTATATTCCTGTAAGAAATAGCTGAGTTTCAGTCAATCACAGGCTACCAACTGTTCAGGCCATGTCCATATAAAGGAAATGCCTCATCATACCATGCCTAAATAAGGCAAATGCCAACCTGTCAACAATCATGCTGCTTCTGTACATCACTTCTTTTTTCTGTCTATAAATACTGCCTGTCCACATTGTTGGGTGGAGCTTTAAAAACCTGTCCTGGTTTGGAGTGTTGCCCAATTCATGAATCATTTCTTGAGCAAATAAACCCTGCTAAATTTAATTCATCTAAAGTTTTCCTTTTAACATGTGTAACTATGAAGTAACTACACGGTTTACAAATCTAAACTTTACTATCCATCTGACATTAGAAATAGCACTTATGTTTCTTTGTTTAATTACTTTATTTATTTATAAAATGGTGCTAAGCAAATCTATTGGCACCTTAAAACATTTTGAAGATTATGTAAAATATTCAATGTAACAATAATTTAACTCCTGCACACAGGAAAAATGTGAAATTCCCTGTATTATTCTGTTCTCACATTGCTATAAAGACATTCATGAGACTAGGTGATTTATGAAGAAAATAGGTTTAATTGACTCACAGTTCTGCAGGCTGTACAAGAGGCATGCCTGGGGAGTCCTCAGGAAACTTAAAATCATGGTGGAAGGTGAAAAGGAAGCAGGCACGGTCTTCACGTGGCAGAGCAGGAGAGAGGGAGAACAAAGTGGGGAACTGCTACACACTTTCAAACAACCAGATCTTGTGAGAACTCACTATCATGAGAAGAGAAAGGGAGAAATTCACCCCTATGCTCTAATCACTTCCCACCATGTCCTTTCCTAACATTGGGGATTAGAATTCAACATGAGATTTGGCTGGGGACACAGAGCCAAACCATATAATCCTACCTGTGGCCCCTCTCAAATTACATATCCTTCACACATTTTAAAACACGATCATGCCTTCCTAACAGTTCCCCAAATCTTAACTCATTCCAGCATTAACCCAAAAGTCCAATTTTAAAATCTCATCTGAAACAAGACAAGTCCCTTCTGCCTATGAGCCTGTAAAACTAAAAGCAAGTTAGCTACTTCCAACACACAAGGGGAGTACAGGCATTAGGAAAATGCTCCTGTTCAAAAAGGGAGAAATTGAACAAAACAAAGGCACTACAGGCCCCATGCAAGTCTGAAACACAACAGGGAAGTCATTAAATCTTAAAGCTCCGAAATAATCTCCTTTAACTCCATGTCTCACACCCAGGCCACACTGATAAAAGAGGTGAGATCACAAGGCCTTGGGCAGCTCTGCAGGTTACAGCCCCTTCAGCTGCTTTCACAGGCTAGTTTTGAGTGCCTGTGGATTTTCCAGGTGCAAGGTATAAGCTGTCAATGGATCTATCTTTCTAGAGTCTGGAGGATGGTGGCCACCTCCTTGCAGCTCTGCTAGGCAGTGCTCCAGTAGGGACTCTGTGTGGGGGTTCCAACCCCACATTTTCCCTTGGCACTGCCCTAGAAGAGGTGCTCCATGAGGGCTCTACCCTTGAAGCAGACTTCCACCTGGATATCCAGGTGTTTTCATACATCCTCTGAAAACTAGATGGAGGCTGTCAAGCCTCAACTCTCGTCCTCTGTGCACTTCCAGGCCCAACACCATGTGGAAGACACCAAGGCTTCTGAAGTCCCTCTGAATCAATGATCTGAGATATACTGTGGCCCCTTTTAGCCATGGCTGGAGTGGCCTTAATGCAGGGCACCATGTTGCAAGGCTACACAGAACAGCAGGGCCCTGGTCCCAGCCCATGAAGTCTTTTTTCCCTCCTAGGCCTCCAGATCTGTGATGGAAGTCACTGCCACAAAGTTCTCTAAAATGACTTGAAGGGATTTTCCCCATTGTCTTCGCTATTAATATTTGGCTCCTCTTTACTTATGCAAATGTCTGCAGCCCCCTTGAATTCCTTCACAGAAAATAGGATTTTATTTTCTATCACCTAATCAGGCTGCAAATTTTCCAAACTTTTATGCTCTCCTTCCCTTTTAAATATGTTTCAACTTCAGTCCATCTCTTTGTGAATGCATATGAGCGTACACTTTTAGAAGCCTCCAGGTCATTTCTGAATGCTTTGATGCTTACTAATTTCTTCTGACAGATACCCTAAATCATCTCTCTCCAGTTCAAAGTTCCACAGATCTCTAATGCAGGGGCACAATGCTGCCAGACTCTTTGCTTAAGTATGGCAAGAGTCACCTTTGTTTCAGTTCCCAGTAAGTTCCTATCTCCATCTGAGACCTCCTCAGCTTGGACTTCACTTTTCATATCACTATCAGTATTTTGGTCAAAACCATTCAACACATCTCTAGGAAGTTCCAAACTTTCTCTCATCTTCCTGTCATGTTCTTAGCTTTACAAACTGTTCCAACCTCTGCCCATTACCCAGTTCCAAAGTTGCTTCCACATTTTCAAGTATCTTTATAGCAATGGCCCACTTCTCTGGTACCAATTTTCTGTATTAGTCCATTCTCACACTGCTATTAAAACATACCTGAGACTGGGTAATTTATGGAGAAAAAAAGTGTAATTGACTCACAGTTCTGCAGACTGTACAAGAGGCATGGCTGATGAGTCCCCAGGAAACTTAAAATCATGATGGAAGACAAAAGGGAAGCAGGCAGAATCTTCACATAGTGGAGCAAGAGAGAGAGAGAGTAAAAGGGACAGTGTTACACCCTTTCAAACAACTAGATCCTATGAGAACTCAGTATCATGAGAATAGCAAGGGAGAAATCCAACCTTATGACCCAATCACCTCGCACAAGGTCCCTCCTCAAACATTAAGGATAAAAATTCACATGAAATTTGGTTGGGGACACAAAGCCAAACTGTATCATCTGTCTAAAGAAAAGTACTTTGGGTTTGATTGGTTAAAAAAACACAAAACTTAATTTTGTTATTTTCTCAAATCTCCTTATGATATAATAATTAAAGATACCTAATTCTAGGTTTGAAAATTAGTCCATAAATTAGGAATCTTAGAGCATAATGGCATATTTATTGTTTGTAGATGATTATTAGGCCAGTTTTTATATTTAAGATAGGTAAAACAATCTACTTGAATATTAGGACATTTTTGTCCAATGTATTCACGTTTCTCTACCATTCAAATTGAAGAAAAAATATTTTTTGGGGGGGATACACTTTTAATTCATACACTCACAAAGGACTTGTATCCAGAATATATAAAGAACTCTTAAAACTCAGTAACAAGACGCCAAATATTCCAGTTTTTTAAATGGGCAAATAATTTGAATAGATTTCACTAAATATGAGATACTGGTGACAGATAAGCACATGAAAAGATGCTCAATCATTAATCATTAGGAAAATGCAAATGAGACACCCCTACACACCTACTAGAGTGACCTTTTTTTTTAAGAAACTGACAATACTAAGTGCTGATGAGGATGCAAAGTAACTGGAACTTTCATGTAATGCTGGTAAGTGGAAAACAGTATGGCACTTTGGAAACAGTATGGCACTTTCTCTCTTTTTTTAAAAAAATTATGTTATTTTATTAATAAATTGGGAACTTTTTTTCTTTGAGACAGGGTCATGGTCTCTTGCCCAGACTGGAGTGCAGAGGCAAGATCATGCCTAACTGCAACCTGCACCTCTGAGACTCAGATGATCCTCCAACCTCAGCCTCCCAAGTAGCTGGGACTACAGGCCTGAGCCACCACACCTAGCTAATGTTTGTATTTTTTTGTAGAGACGGGGTTTTGCCATGTTGCCCAAGCTGGTCCCAAACCCCTAGACTCAAGCCTGCCTGGCCTCCCAAAGTGCTGGGATTACAGGCATGAGCTACTGCACCCAACTCATAATTTTTTCTTTCTTTCTTTTTTTTTTTTAATTATAGTTTAAGTTCTGGGATACACGAGCAGAATGTGCAGGTTTGTTACATAGGTACACACTTGCCATGATGGTGTGCTGCACCCGTCAACATGTCATCTACATTAGGTATTTCTCCTAATGCTATCCCTCCCCTATCCCCCCACCCCCTGACAGGTCCGAGTGTGTGATATTCCCCTCCCTGTGTCCATGTGTTCTCACTGTTCAACTCCCACTTATGAGGGAGAACATGTGGTGTTTGGTTTTCTGTTCCTGTGTTAGTTTGCTGAGAATGATGGTTTCCATCTTCATCCATGTCCCTGCAAAGGATGTGAACTCATCCTTTTTTATGGCTGCATAGTATTCCATGGTGTATATGTGCCACATTTTCTTTATCCAGTCTATCATTGATGGGCTTTTGGGTTTGTTTCAAGTCTTTGCTATTGTGAATAGTGCTGCAATAAACATATATGTGCATATGTCTTTATAGTCAAATGATTTATAGTCCTTTGAGTATATACCCAGTAATGGGATTGCTGGGTCAAATGATATTTCTATTTCTACATACTTGAGGAATCGCCACACTGTCTTCCACAACGGTTAAACTAATTTGCACTCTCACCATCAGTGCAAAAGCGTTCCTATTTCTCCACATCCTCTCCAGCATCTGTTGTTTCTTGACTTTTTAATAATTGCCATTCTAACTGGCATGAGATGGTATCTCATTGTGGTTTTGACTTGCATTTCTGTAATGATCAGTGATGATGAGCTTTTTTACATATGTTTGTTGGCCACATAAGTGTCATCTTTTGAGAAGTTTCTGTTCATATCCTTTGCCCACTTTTTGATGGGGTTGTTTGTAAATCTGTTTAACTTCCTTGTAGATTCTGGATATTAGCCCTTTGTCAGATGGGTAGATTGCAAAATTTTCCCCCATTCTGTAGGCTGCCTGTTCACTCTGATGATAGTTTCTTTTGCTGTGCAGAAGCTCTTTAGTTTAATTAGATCCCATTTTTCAATTTCGGCTTTTGTTGCCATTGCTTTTAAACGTAAGACCTAAAACCATAAAAAGCCCAGAAGAAAACCTAGACAATACCATTCAGGACATGGGCATGGGAAAAAAATATTTATATTGACATGTAAGTCTTCATATGTTAAGTAGTTTTAGTTTTCTAAAAAACGGTATCCAGTAACAAAGATAAGTTCGTATTCATTAGTATGATGTATAGACTAAAGAAAAGATTGAATGATTTATTGATGTATTGATTGTGTAATATAAATATATACATACATATATTTCTTATTTTTTTTTAGACAGGGTCTTGATCTGTTACCTATGCTGGAGTGCAGTGGCTTGATATGGCTCACTGTAGCCTCAACCTTGCAGGTTTAAGCCATCCTCCCACATTAGCCTCTAAGTAGCTGGGAATACAGGTGTAACCCACCATATCCAGCTATTTTTTTGTATTTTTGTAAAGACAGGGTTTAGCCAGGTTGCTCAGGCTGGTCTCGAACTTCTGGGTTCAAGTGATCCACCCCTTGGCCTCTCAAAGTGCTGGTATTATAGGTAAGAGCTACCACATCTGGCCTTGCAGTATATATTTAACAAATACTCTGTCCCTTCCATTGTGTGTTCCCCATATTGGGAATAAAGCAGTAACCACATTGTCAAAAATATCTGCTTATTCCAATAGAGGGTGGGACAGATAAAATAAATAAATAAAACATACACTGTGATATATTTTAGTTGCCTCAATGGATAAGAGAGAACACCAGAAACAATAATAATTATAAGCCCTAACGGAGTTTTCAAAATAAATAAGGTGATACCAGAAAAACTCTAATTGCTAATGTGAAAACCATGGAAACCTGTAGAAGCTATACAAGTTCTGGTACAAAGAAACTGGGTGAGAGCAACAATCATGAGTACCGATTTCCAATATGCTGCAAGTGTTGCATTGAACAATATGCCAGGCGAATTCTCTCAGTTCCAGCTAAAATCCTGATTACAACAAGCCAAGGCACCAAAAATGCAAGCCCTTTGAAGACATGTCTTATTTTCAGAGGACTCATTATCATCACTTCCCATTTATATGCAGTTTTACTTGTTGTAAAGTGAAGTAAGCTGATTATGAGATTTTTGGGGGAAAAGAATGTAAAAATGAGATTACCCATTATTGCCAATTATGCTTTTACCTTTTGGCCTTCACGTACCAAATGTAGAGGTCCAGTTTCTTGGTTTTTGGTATACAGTGTGTTTACTTTCATTTAATCTTATGTATGATCTAAAAGTAACCAACATATGCCACTGCCATTTAGAAATGTTAAAGCCAATGTTAATATTTCCAGTATTTTTATCTTTCCATGGTTCTAGTCCTCTTGTTTTATAACTGTATGCTTCTTTTCCTTAGTGTCCCTGGTAAGTTTTAATTGAATGCTAAACATTTTGTACGCAAGATCACGGAACACACGCACACACATATCTATCTATCTATATATATGAAGTAAATGTAGGCTGAATGTGCTGGCACATTCCTGTAATCCAAACATTTTGGGAGGCTGAGGCAGACGGATCACTTGAGTTCAGGAGTTTGAGACCAGCCTGGCCAACATGGTGAAACCCTGTCTCTACCAAAAACAGAAAAATTAACAGGGCATGGTGGCAGGCACTTGTTATCCCAGCTACTTGGGAGGCTGAGGCAGGAGAACTGCTTGAACCCAGGAGGCAGAGGTTGCAGTGAGCCAAGATGGTGCCACAGCAATGAAACCTAGACAACAAAATAATTATTAACAAAAGAGCTCAAAAATAATATAATTAACAAAAGGGCTCAAAAATAATTAAAAGAAAATTTAAATAAATAAGTAAAGTATATATGTATAGACAAAGAAGTATCTATGCATATGTATTTTATATGTGTGTCTCTGTGTGTGTGTGTGTGTGTGTGTGTGTCTGTGTTTCCTTACCCTACCCACTACTGTCAGGCAGCTGCCATAGTAAGGAATCCTCTCAATACATTCAGGAATGGAGATGACTTGAGACTAAGTGCCAGACTTCATAAAGCTTGTTCTGATTGAGTGTCAGACTTCATAAGGAAACCTTTGCTTTCAGCCTGATTTTAGGGTATATATCTTGACGGGTCCCAGTTGAGCAACTGTGAATTTTACAAGGGTCCATTCTCTGCTTGACCATTTTTTTCTACCACACTACAAGAATGGCAAATTCTCCTCTCAGGTTTTCTGTCACTTTCTGTTGTTCTCTCATCATTAACAGCTTAGTAATAAAAAATTCTTGTAAAGAAAACTAGTGCACAGAATTGGCCTTAAATCTCTGTACCTTCAATTTTCTAGAATCTTGATGCTTTAAGTCTTGGCTGCATCCAAGCCCAGCTTCTTTGCTTCTTGCCTTGTCTCAGACGAGACTTTGGACTTGGACTTTTTAGTTAATGCTGGAATTAGTTAAGACATTGGAGGGACTGTTGGAAAGGCATGATTGTGTTTTAAAATGTGAGGACATAAGATTTTGGAGAGGCCAGGGGCAGAATGATATGGTTTGTCTGTGTCCCCACCCAAATCTCATTTTGAATTGCAGTTCCCACAATCCCCATGTGTCATGGGAGGGACCTGTTGGGAGGTAATTGAATCATGGGGGCTGTTACATGCATGCTGTTCTTGGGATAGTAAGTTCTCACACGATCTGATGGTTTTATTGGGGGCTTTTCCCCTTTTGCTTGACTCTTCTCTCTCCTGCTACCATGTGAAGAAGGATATTTTTGCTGCCCCTTCTGCCATGATTTTAAGTTTTCTGAGGCCTCCCCAGCCATACAGAACTGTGAGTCAATTAAACCTCTTCTTTTAATGAATTACCCAATATCAGGCAATTATTTATAGCAGCGTGAGAACAAATTAATACAGATGGCTTCAAAAATATTTTCCTATTTTATTCAGCTCCAATGGATTCAGGGCTCTAAGTTGTCCCGGAAGTGCCAAGCATGGAAGTCTAGAGTGTTTATGAATTAAACATAATCGCCCGAAATCATCTCATCAGAATAATGAAATGATAGCAGATTTTTCATGAAATGCCTAAGAATTCTAATAATATACATGATAGGAAGATATCTGACAGGAAATATGTAGAAAGAAATATGTAATTAATTCCTTCTGCCAAAAGGTTTTACTTTCATTCTTTAATGTCAGATGATACGAACAAGAATTTCAACATTAAGCAAAGGAAACTTCATTTTCATTTTCCATACACTATTACTGTTAGACTTTTGAAAAAGTTTCACACCATCATAAATTAGCATTTTAGCTTCTTTCCTCCTGTGAACATAATTAGAAGACTTGAGTAGCCAGGATAGCTTAGAGCCATAAGAACTGATACAGAAAAGAACAATTAACCCAACAATGGTATTCTCTCCATTGTACCTAGAATTGCTGGACAGGATGCACTCTTTATTTTGTAATTGAGCTGTTCTTACTCTACACCAGTTTTGCAACAATTTCTTTAAACACCTTAGCATAAATACATACAGATTTGTGTTATTCTTAATTGTTTCATTTGAACATATGCTATTCCTCCCATTTTTGCAAGCTTCTTATTGATAAAGTCCGGACATTCACAGAGTGAAAGAACATTTTTGCAAATCATGTGTTTGATAAAGTACATTTATCTAAAAATACATACAAATTGTAAGTGAGTATCCACTTACAATTTAATAATAAAAAGAGAAACATCCAAATTAAAAACAGGTCAACAATCTTAATAGGTGTTTCTTCAAAAAGATGTAAAATTGGCTTCCAAGCATATTATAAGATGCTCAACTTGATTAACCATCAGGTACTGCTAGTCAAAACCACAATGACATACCATTTGCAGCCCCAAGAATGGCTGAAATTATAAAGATAAAGAACAATTTTTGGTGAGTGTATGGGGAAATTTGCACCCTTTCATGCTACTGGTAGGAACATAAAATGGTGGAGCTTTTTGAAAAACAGTCTGGCAATTCTCCAAAAAGTTAAACCTAGAGTTACCGTATGACCCAAAATCTCCACTCCTAGATGTACACCTTAAGGAATCAAAAATATACGTGTTTACATAAAAATCTATAAACAAATGATAAGGAAAGCTTTATTTACAATAGTCAAAAGTAGAACAAATCCAAAAATCCAAAACTGAAAAAAGAGCAACTGAAATGTGTTATAAGTATTAGTTTTCTATAGATGCTGTAAAAATACTACAATTTAGAGGATTAGACATCTGAAATGGGTGTCAAAGAACTATAATAACTGTACTATCGGAGCTATGTTTCCTCTGGTGGCTTTAGGGGAATAGATGTACCTTTACCCTTTCCAGCTTCTAGAAGCTGCTTTTATTCCTTGACTTGAGGGCTTATCCTGTATCTTCAGAAAAGTATTTGCATCACTCTGACCTCTGCTTCCTTCATCACATCTTGTTCCTGACTCTAACTCACCTTCATATTCCATCTTTTAGGATCCCTTATTATTGCATTTGGCCCACCTGGATACTGCAGGATAATGTCCCCTAGATCCTTAACTCAATCACATCTCAAAATTCTTAATCACATCTGCACAGTTATTTTTGCCATATAAACTCATCTAGTAACAAATTCTGGGATTAGGATATGGAATCCTTAAGTGGTAATTATTCTGCTTACCACACCATACAATCAAATATTATTCAGCAATAAATGACTCAACCTAGATGAACCTTGAAAACATTATGCTAAGAAAAAGAAGCCAACCACTTAATATCACATATTGTATAATTCAATCTGTATGTAATGTCTAGAATAGAAAAATCTACAAAAAACGTAACTTAGCATCATGGTTGCCCAAGGTTGGATCAGAAGGGAGAATGACTACTAATAAATAAGGGGTTATTGTAAGAGGGGATCGTAAGGTGACAAAAATATTGGAAACTTGATTATGGTGATGGCTGCATAGCTCTGTGAACCTATTTAAAATAATTGAATTGCATAATTTACATAGGTAAATTGTATAGTATGTGAGTTATACATCAATAAAACTGTTATTAAAATAAAGAAATTAGAACATATTTTGAATTGAATCAAAATAAAAACAGAACGAAAATTTGTGAAATGTATATAAAGATATGGATAAAGTAGTACTTATGGGGAAATTTATAGCAGTAAATTCTTATAAAAGAAGAACAATCAAAAATAAATAAACAGCTTCTGTTTTAAAAACCTAATAATTTCAAATTAAACAGCAAGTAATTACAATAAAGAAAATAATAAAGATAAGAGTGGAAATTAATATAATAGGAAACATAAAAATAACACATAAAATAAAGCTGGGCCTTTGAAAACATCAGTGTAATTGATAACACTCTTGTCTGACTCATTCAGATAAAAGAGAATGTAAAATTTGCCAGTTTCAGGAATGACAGATGATGAGAAATAGTCTCATCATATATTTTCTAGATGTAAGACAATAATAAGGGTATATATTGCAAAATTCTAAAGTCAATATATTAGAAACAGAGAGGAAAAACATGTTCTTTAAAAGACACAAATTACCAAAGCTCACTCAAAGTTATTGAAAACATGCCTACCTCTATATCTTTTAGAGATCTTGAAAATGTAGTTTAAAAACCTTCATGAAAAAATAAAACCATCAAGGTTCAGATGGATTCTTTGGTAAATTTTGCAAATAATTTGAAAGCAAATTCTATTCAAAACTGTCCTAGAAAATTGTAAACAGAATAATAATTTTGTACTTCTATGAAGCAATATTATCCTAATACAAAAACTAGACATAAAAATGAGAAGAAAATTTTTCTGCAGATTAATATCCCTTATTTCTAAACATGCAACAATTCTCAACATTGCTTTAGCTAAAATTAAAGGTGAGTTTAAAATTTATAATCAATAATGTAATTTACCATATTAATAAACTTAAAAAGGACAAAATATACACAGTCATCTCAATAGATGCAGAATAAACATTTTATAGAATTCAACAATAATTCCTGGTGAAAACTCTCAGCAAATTAATAATATAATAGAATTTCCCCATATATAAAAAGCTGTAGCTAATATCACACTGAACTGTGAAAGCTAGATTACTTTCTGTCTAAAATCAAGGTTAAGAGAGGAACTTGAAGCTACATTATACTGAAGGCTCTTTGTAATGCAATAAGATTAAAAAAATCATTCAGTATGGAAAGAAAGAAGTAAACATGTTTTTATTCAAAGAAAACATGATCCATTATGTAGAAAATCTAATGACTATGACAAAAATCTAATCAGCAAGTTTAAGAAATTTACTGAATAAAACATTGATTTATATATTGTAATGAACAATTAGAATCAAAATTCATAAATAATTCCTTTTATGCAATTTTTCATTGCAATAACCCTTAAAATAAGACTTAGTGATAAATTACACAAAAAATATGCAAGCCCTGTACACTGTAAACAATAAAATGTTGCAATGAGAAATTAAAATCTAAATTAATGGAGTGCTTTAGAGCATTCATAGGTCAGCAGATTCTATATAGTCTATATTCTCCTCAAATTGATGTATAGATTCAACAAAATTCCAATTCCAATCTATGCAGGGTTTTATAAAAATTAACACCAATTGTAGGGTTTTTTTTTTGTATGTGTAAATCCAAAGCATCTAAATTAGCTAAAACTTCTTCGATAAAGGATAAAATTGGAAGACTTAACACTACCTAATTTAAAGACTTATTCTAGAACTACAGTAGCCATGAAGGTGGAGAACTGGCACAAAAACAGACATATAGAAAATGGAGCAGAACAGAGTCCAGGAATATACACATAGATACATGAAAACTAATTGTGACAAACATGCAAAAAATGCTAAGTAGAGAAAGTATAAACTTTTCAACAAATGGAGCTGGAAAGATTGGATATCAGTTTGTAAAAAAGGAACTTTGATATATAGCTACCATATACACAAAAATTAACTCAAAATACATCACAGACCTAATATAACATTTAAAACTATAAAACTTCTATAAGTAACTTGTGACCTTTGGCTTGACGAATATTTCTGAGGTATGACTCACAAGATGTGGTGTTGCGAGTATGAAAGAACAATTTAGAGTTGACCAAGATCAGAACCGAAAAGAGAACTTAAAAAAAATCACAGAGCACGAAAACAATTTGCAAGGCATATATCTAATATAGGACTTGTACCTGGAATTTGTAAGGATTATCAAACAATTATTTTTAAGAAGGACAACAGCTTTGTGCAGATAATTTACCAAAGAACATATATTAATAGCAAATATTTATATAAATCAATGCTCACCATAATAGTCATTAAGACAATTCAAATTGACACCATGATAAGTACCATGTACTTACTGGAATGGCTAAATTTAAGTATTCTGACTATATCAACTGTTTGCAAGAATGTGGGGAATCTGAAATAATCATATATTGCTGGTAGGAATGCAAAATGATAGAATCACTTAGGAAAACATCTTGGTGATTTCTTAAAATATTAAAATACGTTTACTATTCAACTCAGCCATTTTCACTCTTACATATTATCACAAGAGAATTAAAAACATATATTCTTTAAAAAATGTGTATTAAAATTCTTAGGAGCTTTATTTATAAGAGCTGAAACTAGAAATGACCCAAATGTCCAGTAACAGGTGTATAAATAAACTGTGACATATTCATACAATAGAATACCTCTTATCAGTAAACATAAATACATTATTGATATATGGTGCAACATGAACAAATTTCGAAATAAATATGCAATGTAAAAGAAGCTAGATGAAAAATAAATATTATGATGGCATTTATATAAAATTCTAGATAGTAAAAATTAATCTACTGTGAGAGATAATGTTATGAACTGAATTGTGTCCCATCAAAATACATAAGTCAAAGCCCTGAACTGTAATTTGTATGTACTGGGAAACAGTATCTTCACAGAGGTAATTAAGGTTAAATGAAGTTGTAAAGATGAAGTCCTAATTCAGTATGACTAGCATCCTTATAAAAAGAGAGCATGACACCAGGTATGTATGCACACAGGGAACAGGTCATATCAGGACATCGCGAGACAGGGCTGTCTACAAGCCAAGAAGGGAGGACTCTTCCTCAAAAAGGAGAAACCAAACCTGCAAGCACCTTGATATTGGACTTCCAGCCCCGAGAATGTGAGAAATAAATTTCTGCTGTTTAAGCCACCCAATCTGGTATTTTGTTATGGCTGCCCTAGAAAACTAATACAAATCATAAATAATATCCCTAAACCCAGACTTTCATCCTTTGTTGAATGGACAAATATAATTGGAAAATACATGCTGTGGAAGACAGTACAACAGAAAAGAAAGATCAAATGGTTGCCACATGTAACAGCAGGTTAAATATCACAGATATAATGTTGAGTGAAAGAAGCCAGACACAACACCTGCCACTATATAACTCTATTTATACAATTCGAGAACAGGCAAATTAATCTATGCTCTTGAAGTCAGGTTAGAGGATACTTTAGAAAGAACTAAAGCTACTTAGATAAGTTTCATTAGGCCAGGCTGGGCCAGGCGTGGTGGCTCACGCCTATAATCCCAGCACTTTGGAAGGCCAGGACAGGCGGATCACTTGAGGTCGGGAGTTCGAGAACACCCTGACCAACATGGAGAAACTCCATCTCTGCTAAAAATACAAAATTAGCCGGGCGTGGTGGTGCATGCCTATAATCCCAGCTACTCAGGAGGCTGAGGCAGGAGAATCGCTTGAACCTGGTAGGCAGAGGTTTTGGTGAGCCGAGATCACCCCATTGCACGCCAACCTGGGCAACAAAGAGCGAAACTCCATCCCCTCACCAAAAAAAGTTTCATCAGGCCACATGGGTGCCTTATGAGTTTCTGAGTGCTGGTAACACAGTATTTCTTCATCTGGGTTTGAGTGCCAGGCAGGACAACCCAAGGGGCAGCAATGCCAAACTTTCACCAGGCTTTCAGTTTATATTCAGAGTGGGGTCAGTCAGCACCTTCGGTGACCATTTTTATTAAATACGACTTTTTGCTGAAGCACAATATACATACTAAAGGGCATACAGATTAAAAGGGTTTAGTTCTAATACTTTTTTCTAAAGTACACACATCGGGCATCAATGGGCTGGATAAGCCTTCTGTACCATGAAGAGTTTTCCAAAGACTTTGGAAATCCAACCATCTGAAGGGATATTTCTGAGAAAGGGAGAAATACCCTTGGCAGCTGCTGCCTTTCTTCTGATTGGATTATGGGATATTAAAGATGAGAGCCTTCTATTATTTAGGAGAAAACCTTTTATCTCAGTTCCTGTTGAAATTCAAAACCTGAAGTGCTGAGAAAAGTTGTAAAGAATTTTGAAGGATTTCTTTACTCTTAAGGAGGACAACCAAAAAAGGGTTTTTGTCTCAAACAACAGAAAAAGAAAACATATCAAGTCAGAAAATATATGCATACACGTGCATATATATATATTCATATATATATCATTCATATATATATATATTTGAAGTGGGTGGTAAAAGTACGCTTTTGTAAGCAAGTGTTTCTGCTATGATTTTGTTACTCATGTGCTCATGTGTATAAGTAACGACATTGTAACCAACACTATAAAAATGTATTCTTTAATTATGGTAATGGCCCTGACCTTCCAATAAATATCTAGGGTTTGCTTTCCCCACTGGGAAAGGAAGGCTTCCTGCCAGACTTGCAGTTCCTCTGCTTCCTGGGTACCATGAGATATTGAAGGACTGCCAGCATTGAGGGTTCTGGAGAAACATCTCCCAAAGAGTTACCAGGTATAACCTTCAGCAAATGCTCTCTACTGTTACTCCCTTACTGGGTTCCAACAAGCGGTTAATCTAGTCCTTGGTGAAGGTATTATTTTTAATTCAAACATAAAAATATGTGTCCAACTACACACAAACAGAGGCACAACCAAATATGGAATACTAAAGGGTTAGGAAAATACCAAAATGGAGTTTTATTTTGGAAAAAAAAATAGCCTAGGAAACTATACTGCAAAGTCAATTTGCACATGTAGAATAAAAATTTCATTCAAATTTTATACATAATTCCCATTCCACAAATGAATATGTGTATGTGTGTGGGGAAAAGAGAGGCAAGGAGAAGGAGATTGGAGGGTTGAGAGGTTGATTGATTGAGGTGTCATGTGTATAGTTTCTTCTCATTTGCTGCTTTTTATTTCTTTTCACTTTTCAAATGCGTATAACTGTTTTACTTTATTACTCTAACAGGAAAACCAATACATTTACTTAATGAAAAATAACCAAAGCTTTGAAAGGCAAATTTGTCTGCAGAACTGCTTTTGCATACTCAATTCTTGGGATGTCTGAGTAAAAAGCAAAGTTTTATTCCATCTTTTCATGTCTTTTAAATTCCATTTTCCTGTCTACTCATACGCATTTCTGGGAATCTGAAAAGTGTAGCTTCAATTGTATTAGATATCTTATTAAATTACTCTCCCTAAACCCTTAGTATTATGTCTCATAAAATCACATAGACAAATAATGTACATGAAATCCGCATACATCAGTAGTTTTCTAAATATATATATATATATCTATGTATTCCTTATGAACAATACTTTTAGGAGGTAGGCCTCATTCTTATAGTCATTTCATCAGAAATGTAGCAGGCATCCTAGTTTTTATTATAGATCGAATATTCAAATAAAGACATCTTAACCCTACCTTCCACCCTTTCTTTTCTCCCTCTTCATGCCTCCCATCCATTCTCCTTTCCTGTCTTCTTTTCTGATTTCCTGCCTTCCTTCTTTCCTTCCTTGCAAATGAATTTACATCCCATTAAATATATAGCCTAGGTATTTGTGTCTGATATCTTCTTTTGTCCGCTGCATTTTGAAACTACTTTCAAGAACTTATTTTGACAGTCACAAGGATTAACTATGTAATATGTTCATAAATTTAATCTTTCTTAAATGGCTATGTAATGGAGTAATTACCTGAAATCATCTCCATATATCTGTGCTAATCATTTGTATCTCCCGTAGCATAACTGTTTCTCCTTTAACATGCACACCTTCTCAATATATGTCATTGCTCACAAAGAAGCAGGACAATTACTTGGGAGATTTAGGTTTAAAAGAACTCCTTCTTTCCAGTTATTTTTTTTTTTTTTTTTTTTTTAAGATGGAGTCTTGTTCTGTCACCCAGGCTAGAGTGCAGTGGGCTTTCAGCTCACTGCAACTTCCACCTCCCCCTTCTTCCAACTTTTTAAAATGTTTTAGTTAGAAGTGTTTTTCTTGTTTTCCCTGAATTCATCAGATAATTTCCCTAATTCTCTTATATGTTTATCAATTTATATTCTTTATGTTGTATTGGCAATCCCAAACTGAGCCGGTAGAATTATAAACTGTAGTTCCATAAAGAGAAGGAAAGGGCCTGAAAGACTTCAAATGTGATTGCCATTTCTGTAGTATCTCCGTTTTTGCTTTGGGGACACTATTCCTAGTTTCAATAATTTACACGGAATAATGTTGACAAAGTAATTGATGTTGTTGGTTTCAACGAACTTGGCTTTACATTCAGAGAATCAACAATTTTCTTCTTAATGGTTGAGATTTGCTGATATCTCTGCTCATTACAAGTGTTTTGTAAGGCATTAAAATTTTTGATAAAATTTTATAATGTAAATTCCTTTGGGCTTTTCCACAGGAGGCCTACATGCCTACCACCAGTGCTGCCATCATGTCTCTAGTCAGCTCTGAGAAGTTCCAGCATATTTTGTGAGTACTCAATACCAACATCAATGGGGGTGGAAAACAGACTTTGCCATCGCTATTTTTAAGGATGTAGGTCAAAGGTACGCTCATGTGGTGTTGAGGAAAGCAGACATTGACCTTACCGAGAGCACAGGAGAATTCACTGAGGAAGAGGTGGAACGTGTTATCACCATTATGCAGTATCTACACTAGCACAAGATCCCAGACTCGTTTGTGAACAGATAGAGGATGGAAAGGATGGAAAATATACCCAAATCCTGATCACTGGTTTGGACACTGAGCTGCATGAAGACCTGCAGCAACTAAAGAAGATTCCAGCCTGTAGAGGGCTGAGCCACTTCTTGGGCCCTCTTGTCTAATGCCAGCACAGTGAAACTACTGGCTGCTATAGTCATGTCGTGGGTGTATTCAAGAAGAAATAAGTCTGTAGGCTTTGTCTGTTAATAAATCACTCTGGTAGGAAAATTGCTACTTCAAATGTAATATGTTTTATCTTTTAGGGAAAGTGAAAACTTTTCATAAAAAAAATAAATCAAGTAAGCTGTATTGTAGCAGTTGGTTTGACTTCCATGCTGATTTGTATTATCTGATGGCAGATTAAATATATTTAATTCACTTGTTGACCTGATGCTATAAGTAGCCAAAGAAACACTGGGCTAAATAACTTCAGAGATCTTCTGTATGAGTTGAATGATTTGTCTTTGTTGGTTCAGTGCCCTGAGATTCTGGGCATTCTTTCAAACCAAGAATTTCAGGTGGTTATGATAATGTTGCCACCTCTTCACTATAATCACACTTAATTAGTTGCAGCAGGTGGTAGTAGCTGGCACAGTTGAACAGCTCTACTCACTTCACCAACAATTGGCTATTTGTTCAGCAAATAAAAAGGACTCCGACTGAGAAATCAAGAGAAAAATAGCTGTGCGGTAGCTGTGGTTCTACCAATTCATTTATTCTCTTGTTTCTTTTCCACTGTAACATTTGTCCCCCTCTTTTTTTGACAGAGAAAATGGCGTGTTACCTTTTCCAGGGAAATAAACTATATGTATTCAGTAAGCATCCTTTAAAACGTGTGAACTGAATTTAGAGATCTGAAACAGAAAGCATTGTTTGAGATTTTCTTGGCTAGCAAAAGTCATTTTTTAAATGCCATTGTCAATGTTAATTTGCCCCGTTAAGCCATTCTACAAATGTATACATGGTTCAAAATAACATGTTTTATACAATAAATATGTAAGATTTAATTTGTTATTTTAAAAATTAAAAATAAATAAATAAATGCATGGGAAAAATACCTTTACATGTATTTTCAAAGAGAATGAAGCCTTTGTTAGGTAACATCGTTTTCTAGCATAAAGACCTGATATGGATTTCTTTAAAATTACATTGATATACTTTATTGTATATCATACTTGCACATGCACACAAACACACAAAAAAATCCTAACAGTTTATGTAAGTAGAGAGAATCAGGACTGATGTTTTCAGTGTGAAATAAAGTTTCTTTCCATTAAAAAACAATGTCAATTTGTCTGTTAGTGTGTTATTGTCCCAAAATGGTTATGTTTGCTTTTTTCCCCTTTGTGTTTATTAAAATAATAATTATCTTTATTAATATAACTAGATGTTTAATTATTAAGATAATTCCTTACTATATTTTTTTGTTTCAATTGGTTTTCAAGGAGCTTAAATAAGCCTTGTTTTATCTCTTTGGATTTTCTTATATATGTGTATTCTATAATTATCATTTTATAAAACAGATATATTATCTAGTTTAGGGGAATATAATGTGTTTTTAATACCTAGCATTTTTAAATAAAAACATGGAAAAAATAAACTAGTGGTTTGAAGGCCATATGTTGGCATCTTACTTAGGCTAAAAGAAAACCTAATATTTGTACTGTTAACAAATAACATTATCATGAAAAAAGTTAATTAGTGCCTGAACCTGTGCATTGAATTTGATGACTATTTTCTTCTGGAATTTCTCTAGTAGCAATTTTTCTTTATTCCTAGAACAATCAATGTTGTTCAGAAAAAAAGTGCAGATAAAGAAAACATAATTCTTAATGTTTTAAGAAAGTAGAAAAATGATGTGACTTGTTTGTGCATCTTTGCATTCAAATGGGCTATTTTTGTAAACAACACATAATTTACTCATATAATACATCAGAACCATTTGTGTTGTTAAAATGTGTGCTGATGCTATGTATAAAATTTTTCCCTGGAGTAAGTTAAATTTATGCACTAACAGCAGAGTGGTACAGTGTAGATTTTGAATATTTAAATCAAATATTTTCAATCTTTCAAATTTTATAATGTAGCATTTCACACATTAAAATGGATATAAGATGTATTGTGAAAGTTCTGAAGAATAAAAATAAACTCCCATGAACCAACTTGAATACCAGAACATTACCAATGCCCATGACTATTACATGTGTGGTTTCCCAGTTTTCCCTTTGTTATATAAGGGTAACAAATATCTTGAATTTTGTATTTATCACTGCCTTAATTTTAAAAGAATATATTTACTATTGTGCCCGATTATCTCTTTTCAACTCAGCATCAGCTTCACCCTCTCTTATATTTTGCCTGTCTCATGGGAGTGAAGCCTAGAGCTATATTTCTTCGACACAACTGCCAACAGCATTTTGGGTTAGATTTCCATATTAAGAAGCACGTAATATTTGGAAGGCAGAAGAGAAGGAAATACCATCAGCCTCCAAAGAGAATAGAATGATTTTGATCAGCATGTAGGCATCTTCATGCATGTCATCTATTTGATGCTACTACTAGCCAATGAGATCATGAGGTTATTTTCTGATATTTCTGCAGCATCCTGATATTTAGAAGTCAGTACAATGTTCTCCACCTTTGGCTTCCCCATTCTTCAAGGGATTCTGTAAGCCTTGAATTCCCTGTTAATTACTGTTTCTGCCTCCTGTACATAGGAAAATATCTGTGTTCTTGTCTGAACCTCAAGGACAATGCATGTATGAATTCCCAAATACATTTGTTGTTGTTTCTTTTTGAGCTTCAGAAAAGGATATTAAACTCAAAATTGCCCTAGTGACTTGCTTTTTCACCAACACTATATGCCTATTATTTATCTATGGTATTTTACATATATGTGGACACTATTATTTAGTGTGGCAAAATATCCCATTTTATGACTGCAGCATAATTTTTAAAATAATATTCTCTGCCCTTGGCTTACCCATCTTTCAAGGGATTCTGCAAACCTTTGATTCCCTGTTAATTAATTGTGCTGATAAACATTAGGTTTGCTGTTATTTTTATTTTCCTTTTTTGCTGTTGTTTTGTTTTGTTTTCTCTTTGGTATTTTGCTGCTATAAGCAAGATGGCCAGGTGCATTCTTTAGAAAGTCTTTTTAATGTACATTTACAAGCATTTTCCTACCTTATTGACAAAGTACTTTTACTTGGCAGGACTTTAGTCGAGTTCCTGAACCTTCTCTTAGGCCTCTCTGCACACCTTCTTATAAATCCAGTTTTAGCAAAGAACCCAGCTCAGTCAGTTTAGCACAAATCTACAACGCTCCATATCTGATGACCTTCAATATCTGATCCAATTCTTCATCCGCCACTACTTCATAGGTGATATTGGCTCACACTGGCATATATTCAGAAAGAATCTGTTAAGTCTGTTCACCTAGAATGCCCCTTACCTTTGAATCCAGTGACTTCCATCCTACTCCTTGGGTATAAATTTCCACTTGCTCATGCTATATTTGAAGTTCAGCCCAATCTCTATCCCCCACTGCAAGACTCCATTGCAGTGGTCCCTATGTTTATTGCAATAGCTTTGAATGAAATGCTTTAATAAATACCATTGAATAATTTTTTCTTTAATAGTTCATTCATTAAAAATGCAATTACTTAGGAGCATCTGCATTTTCTACTTTAGGCAATGGAGCTAAATTGTTTTTAGAATTGATTATACTAATTCGAATTGCAGGTATATTAAAAATACTCATTTATCATATATTTGCCTAGTTGTGGCGTTGTGTAGATTTACTGATGTGCCAATTTAACAGACTTAAATTGGTATCTTACTATAGTTTTGGTGTGTATCATCCTGACAATAAGATTAAATAATTTGTTTTAATTTCTTACTTATTTTGTATTTTGTGAAATACTTGTTAAAATGACGGTCAAATTTTCCAGTTATGTTTTCAATTCATTACTTTTTGCAGTTTATTAAATTCTCAAGATATAATACCATAGAAATACATCTATTTCAAAGAATTTTTCTCATTATGTGGTTTGTCTTTTCATTTTCTTTTTGATGTCCTTTGAAGAAGAGTATTTTTTACAGTTAGCTTTTTATGTCTTAAGAAAAACTTCTCTAACTCTGTGGTCATAAAGATACCCTTATTTTTATAAAAGCTTTAGATTTTGATTTTCACATTTGTTTGATGTATTCTGGACCTTCTCTTCTCCCCTCCCTGCCTTTTGACCTCTCTTTAGTGTATTCTACCTCTTTATCTCTCTATGGTGCATTATATATAATGTGTGATTCTCTCATCAGCTGGTGTACTCTTATTTTAAACCCACCAATTACAATTTTACTTTTCTTGTCTATATTATTCATTTCTAAATATATTATGTTTGTATTCAAATCATTCTTATTTTTAATGATCTGTTATACTCCTTTAGTTACATTTCTTCTTTTAACGTATTAAATAATAATAATTTTATTAAATAATAAAATTTAAAAAAAAGCGGGAAAATATTAGGCTTAAATTGTACCATATATAAAAATAAATCCAGGATGAATTGAAAATTAAATGTAAGTGGAAAAAGATGAAGCATGTAGAAAGATAGGAAAAATATATTTAAAAAAATATTTTATCATTACAGTATTTCTTTAAAAATATGAAAATTTCACTGACCATAGGGAATTTCTGTCGAATTCAACTATATTTAATATATTTAACTAGTTGTATATGTTCATCTTATGACATTATGAAGAAAGTGAAAGAGAAATAAGATATTGGGAAATTTATTTACAAAATATATAATTGATTAGAAGCTATTAATAGAGTCGTAAGTACTTAAAGAACTCCTAAAAGTGAAAAACAAAGAGAAAACATAAAGCAATCTAATATATATGTCTAAATACATAAAGTGCATTTTACAAGATAGGAAATATAAGTGGCAAATAAAAATAAATATAGGCTCTGCCTCCTTAATAAAGAATGTGACACAAATTGAAACCACAATGAAGTAATACTTAGACTTATCAGGGTAGCAATAAAAACTCCTCAATAGTAAGTGATTGGGAAAAAATGAGTAATCATAATTCTTATTTTTTAATGAGATAGCAAATTTGTACACATATTACAAAATATAGTACAGTTGAAGATGCTCCAAACTTACAATCCAGCCAAGCTACTCTTAGACCTTATCAGTGATAATTAAATTGTTAGACTATTGACTCAAAGAAAGAGAAATAAATATCTATCTCAGATAACACACACACATATACACACACACAACACATACATGCATCCATACACACGATTAAAATAGAGTTTAATTAAAAGAGAGTAAACATTACAACTGAAGTTACATTCTCATATTTTCTTTCTTTTTTTTTTATTATATTTTAAGTTCTGAGATACATGTGCAGAACGTGCAGGTTTGCTACATAGGTATACATGTGCCCTGGTGGTTTGCTGCACCCATCAACCCAACATCTACATTAGGTATTTCTCCTGATATTATCCCTCACCCAGCCACCCCACCACCCAACAGGGCCCAATGTGTGATGTTACCCTCCCTGTGCCCATATGTTCTCATTGTTAAACTCCCACTTGTGAGTGAGAACACGTGGTGTTTGGTTTTCTGTTCCTGTGTGTTAGTTTGATGAGAATGATGGTTTCCAGCTTCATCCATGTCCCTGCAAAGGACATAAACTCATTTTTTTTAACACTGCATCGTATTCCACGTGCCACATTTTCTTTATCCAGTCTACCATTGATGCACATTTGGGTTGGTTCCAAGTCTTTGCTATTGTGAATAGTGCTGCAATAAACATATGTGTTCATGTGTCTTTATAATAGAATGATTTATCATCCTCTGGGTATATACCCAGTAATGGGATGGCTGGGTCAAATGGTATTTCTAGTTCTAGATCTTTGAGGAATCGCTACATTGTCTTCCACAATGGTTGAACTAATTTACACTCCCACCAACAGTGTAAAAGCTTTCCTATTTCTCCACATCCTCTCCAGCATCTGTAGTTTCCTGACATTTTAATGATTGCCATTCTAACTGGCGTGAGATGGTATCGCATTGTGGTTTTGATTTGCATTTCTCTAATGATCAGTGATGCGAGGGTTTTTTTTTTTCATATGTTTGTTGGCCACATAAATGTCTTCTTTTGAGAAGTATCTATTCATATCCTTCAATCGCTTTTTGATGGTTTTTTTTTTTCTTGTAAATTTGTTTAAGTTCCTTGTAGATTCTGGATATTAGCCCTTTGTCAGACAGATAGATTGCAAAATTTTTGTCCCATTCTGTAGGTTGCCTGTTCCCTCTGATGATAGTTTCCTTTGCTGGGCAGAAGCTCTTCAGTTTAATTAGATCCCATTTGTCAAGCTTTTGTTGCCATTGCTTTTGGAGCTTTTGTCAAGAAGTCTTTGCCCATGCCTGTGTCCTGAATGGTATTGCCTAAGTTTTCTTCTAGGGTTTTTATGGTTTGGGGTTTTACATTTGAGTCTTTAATCTATTTTGAATTAATTTTTGTATAAGGTATAAGGAAGGGGTCCAGTTTCAGTTTTCTGCATATGGCTAGTCTGTTTTCCTAACATCATTTATTAAGTAGGGAATCCTTTCCCAATTGCTTGTTTTTGTCAGATTTGTCAAAGATCATATGGTTGTAGATGTGGGGTGTTATTTCTGAGGCCTCTGCTCTGTTCCATTGATCTATATATCTGTTTTGGTACCAGTACCATGATGTTTTGGTTACTATAGCCTTGTAGTATAGTTTGAAGTCAGGTGGCATGATGCCTCCAGCTTTGTTCTTTTTGCTTAGGATTGTCTTGGATATACAGGCTCTTTTTTGTTCTATATGAAATTTAAAGTAGATTTTTCTAATTCTGTGAAGAAAGTCATTGGTAGCTTGATGGGGATAGCATTGAATCTATAAGTTACTTTGGGCAGTATGGGCATTTTCATGTTATTTGTTTTTCATATCCATGAGCATAGACTGTTTTTCCATTTGTTTGTGTTCTCTCTTATTTCCTTGAGCAGTGTTTTGTAGTTCTCCTTAAAGATGTCCTTCACTTTCCTTGCAAATCGTATTTGTAGGTATTTTATTCTCTTAGTAGCCATTGTGAATGAGAGTTCACTCATGATTTGGCTCTCTGTTTGTTTATTATTGGTGTATAGGAATGCTTGTGATTTTTACACATTGATTTTGTATCCTGAAACTTTGCTGAAGTTGCTTATCAGCCTAAGGAGATTTGGGGCTGAGACGATGGGTTATTCTAAATATACAATCATGTTATCTGCAGACAGAGACAATTTGACTTCCCTCTTCCTATTTGAATACTCTTTATTTCTTTCTCTTGCCTGATTGATCTGGCCAGAACTTCCAATACTATGTTGAATAGCAGTGGTGAGACAGGGCATCTTTGCCTTGTGCTGGTTTTCAAAAGGAATGCTTTCAGTTTTTGCCCATTCAGTATGATATTGGCTGTGGGTTTGTCATAAATAGCTCTTATTATTTTGAGGTATATTTCATCAATACCTAGTTTTTTGAGTGTTTTTAGCATGAAGAGGTATTGAATTGTATCGAAGGCCTTTTCTGAATTTATTGAGATCATCATGTGGTTTTTGTCATTGGTTCTGTTTATGTGATGGATTACATTTATTGATGTGCATATGTTAAACCAGTCTTGCATCCCAGGGATGAAGCCAACTGGATCATGGTGGATAAGCTTTTTGATGTGCTGCTGGATTCAGTTTGCCAGTATTTTACTGAAAATTTTCACATGATGTTCATCAGGGATATTGGCCTGAAATTTTTGTTTTGTTGTGTCTCTGCAAGGTTTTGGTATCAGGATGATGCTGGCCTCATCAAATGAGTTAGGGAGGGGTCCCTCTTTTTCTATTTGGAATAGTTTCAGAAGGAATGGTACCAGCTCCTCTTTGTACCTTTGGTAGAACTTGGCTGTGAATCCGTCTGGTCTTGGGCTTTTTTTTTTTTATTAGTAGGCTATTCATTACTGCCTCAATTTCAGAACTTGTTATTGATCTATTCAGGGATTCAACTTTTTCCTGGCTTAATCTTGAGAAGGTGTCTGTGTCCAGGAAGTTATCCATTTCTTCTAGATTTTCTAGTTTATTTGTGTAGAGGTGTTTATAATATCCTCTGATAGTAGTTTGTATTTCTTTGGGGTCAGTGGTGATCTCTCCTTTATCATAGTTTATTGTGTCTATTTGATTCTTCTCTCTTTTCTTTTTTGTTAGTCTGGTTAGTGGTCTATTTATTTTGTCTGAGAGACTGGTTGTTATGATTACCGTTCTTTTGCATTTGCTGAGGGTGTTTTACTTCCAATTATGTGGTCGATTTTAGAATAAGTGCTATGTGCCACTGAGAAAAATGTATATTCTGTTGATTTGGGCTGGAGAGTTTTGTAGCTGTCTACTATGTCCACTTTGCCCAGAGCTAAGTTAAAGTCCTGAATATTCTTGTTAATTTTCTGTTCATTGATCTGTCTAATATTGACAGTGGGGTGTTACAGTTTCCCACTATTATTTTGTGGGAGTTTAAGTCTCTTTGTAGGTCTCTGAGAACTTGCTTTGTGAATCTGGGTGCTCCTGTACTGGGTGCATATATATTTAGGACAGTTAGCTCTTCTTGTTGCATTAATCCCTTTGCCATTATGTAATGCCCATCTTTGTCTTTTTAGTCTTTGTTGGCTTAAAGTCTGTTTGTTTGTTTGTTTGTAGACAGAGTATCACTCAGTATCCCAGGCTGGAGTGCAGCGGAGTGATCTGGGCTCACTGCAACCTCCACCTCCAGCGTCCTGGTTCAAGCAGTTCTCCTGCCTCAGCCTCCCAAGTAGCTGGGATTACAGGAATGCTCCACCATGCCCGGCTAATTTTCGTATTTTTAGTAGAGAGAGGGTTTCATGTGGCCAGGCCCAGAGACTAGAATTGCAACCCCTGCTTTTTTTTTTTTTCGTTCCATTTGCTTGGTAAATCTTCTTCCATCCATTTATTTTGAGCCTGTGTGTGTCTTTGCACGTGAGATGGGTCTCCTGAATACAGCACACCAAAGAGTCCTGACTTTTTATCCAATTTGCCACTCTGAGCCTTATAATTGGGGCATTTAGCCCATTTATATATAAGGTTTATATTGTTATGCGTGAATTTGATCCTATCATTATGATGCTAGCTGGTTTTTTGCCCAGTAGTTGTTGTAATTTTTTCATAGCATCGATGGTCTTTACATTTGGGTTTGTTTTTGCAGCAGCTGGTATGGGTTTTTCCTTCCCATATTTAGTGCTTCCTTCATGAACTCTTGTAAGTCAGGCCTGGTGGTGACAAAATCTCTCAGCATTTGCTTTTATGTAAAAAAATTTATTTCTCCTTTGCTTATGAAGCTTAGTTTGGCTGGATATGAAATTCTGGGTTGAAAATTCTTTTCTTTAAGAAGGTTGAATATTGGCCCTCACTCTCTTCTGGTTTGTAGGGTTTCTGCAGAGAAATCCACTGTTATTCTGATGGGCTTCCCTTTGTAGGTGACATGGCCTTTCTCTCTGGCTGACATTAACATTTTTTCCTTCATTTCAACCTTGGTGAATCTGACGATTATGTGTCTAGGGGTTGCTCTTCTCGAGGAGTATCGTTGTGGTGTTCTCTGTATTTCCTGAATTTGAATGTTAGCCTGCTTGCTAAGTTGGTGAAGTTCTGGATAATATCCTGAAATGTGTTTTCCAACTTAGTTTCATTCTCTCCGTCACTTTCACGTACACCAATCAAATGTAGGTTTGGTCTTTTCACATAGTCCCATATTTCTTGGAGGCTTTGTTTGTTCCTTTTCATTCTTTCTTCTCTAATCTTGTCTTCACACTTTATTTCATTAAGTTGATATTCAATCTCTAATATCCTTTCTTCTGCATGATTGATTTGGCTATTGATACTTGTGTATGCTTCATGAAGTTCTCATGCTTTGTTTTTCAGCTCCATCAAATCATTTATGTTCTTCTCTAAACTGGTTATTCCAGTTAGCAATTGCTCTAACCTTTTATCAATGTTCTTAACTTCCTTGCTTTGAGTTAGAACATGCTACTTTAGCTAAGAGGACTTTGTTATTACCCACATTCTGAAGCCTACTTCTGTCAGTTGGTCAAACTCATTCTCCATCCAGTTTTGTTCCCTTGCTGGAGAGGAGTTGTGATCGTTTGGAAAAGAGGCATTCTCGTTTTGGGAATTTTCAGTCTTTTTGTGCTGGTTGTTTCTCATCCTCATGGATTTATCTCTTTTTGATCTTTGCTGTTGGTGACTTCAGGATGAAGTTTTTGCATTGTCATCTTTTTTGTTGATGTTAATGCTGTTGCTTTCTGTTTGTTAGTTTTCCTTCTAACAGTCAGGCCCCCCTTCTGCAGGTCTTCTGGAGTTTGCTGGGGTCCATTCCAGAACCTGTTTGTCTGAGTATCACCAGCGGAGCCTGCAAAACAGCAAAGATTGCTGCCTGATCCTTCCTTTGGAAGCTTTGTCCCAGAGGCACACCCGCCAGATGCCAGCAGAAGCTCTGCTGTATGAGGTGTCTGTCGACCCCTGCTGGGCAGTATCTTCCCATCAGAAGGCATGGTGGTCAGGGACCCACTTGAGGAGGCAGTCTGTCCCTTAGCAGAGCTCAAGCACAGTGCTGGGAGATCCGCTGCTCTCTTCAGAGTCAGCAGGCAAGAATGTTTAAGTCTGCTGGAGCTGCACCCACAGCCACCCTTTCCCCCAGGTGCTCTGTCCCAGAGAGGTGGCGGTTTTATCTATAAGCTCCTGACTGGGGCTGCTGCCTTTTTTTCAGAGATGCCATGCCCAGAGAGGAGGAATCTAGAGAGGAGTCTGGCTACAGCAGCTTTGCAGAGCTGCGGTGGGCTCCAACCAGTTCGAACTTCCCAGTGGCCTTGTTTACACTGTGAGGGGAAAACCACCTACTCAAGCCTCAGTAATGGTGAATGCCCCTCCACCTACCAAGCTCCAGAATCCCAGGTCTACTTCAGACTGCTGTGCTGGCAGCAAGAATTTCAAGCCAGTGGATCTTAGCTTGCTGGACTCTGTGGGGGTGGGATCCGCTGAGCAAGACCACTTAGCTCCCTGGCTTCAGCCCCCTTTCCAGGGGAGTGAACGGTTCTGTCACCCTGGCATTCCAGGCACTACTGGGGTACAAAAAAGTCCTTCAGGTAGCTGGGTGTCTGCCCAAAGGTCCGCCCAGTTTACTGCGTGAAACACAGGGCCCTGGTGGTGTAGGCACTCGAGGGAACCTCCTGGTCTGTGGGTGAGAAGACCATGGGAAAAGCATAGTATCTGGGCTGGATAGCACTGTCCCTCATGGCAGGTCCCTCACGCCTTTCCTTGATTAAAGGAGGGAGTCCCCCTATCCTTTGTGCTTCCCTGGTGAGGTAACGCCCCACTCTGCTTTGGCTCACCCTCTGTGGGCTGCACCCACTGTCTAAGCAGTCTCAATGAGATGAGCCAGGTAACCACAGTTGGAAATGCAGAAATCACCCACCTTCTGCTTTGGTCCCGCTGGGAGCTGCAGACTGGAGCTGTTCCTATTCAGCCATCTTGCCCGGGAATCCTCATATTTTCTTATTATGCTTCATTTCCTCTCTTCTATGTTATTCTTTTAAATGATTCTTATGACCATTAAACTGACTTAATAATCCATAAATTGGTCACAACATAAATCTTAAAAAATATTTTAGAGATTATTGCATCTGTGAAAACTCATAACAGCAATGTTCTGATAGCATAATCCTGTGTGCTGGGAGCAGCTGTTGTCCAATAATAGGTTAATACATATGAAATGGTGTTTTTTATTCTTATAACAAAAACGTATATAACAATAAAAAAATTGGTGAATTGCAACTGCATGCACTCACATGAATGTATTCCAAGATTCTAAAAATTGAATGGAATACAAAGTTGCCATTTATTAAAAGATTCAATATTCAACACATAAAAATCTGTATTTTAACTAAATAAATTTGTTGTAAAACTAATGAAAAACCAATAAAATGACAAACACAATATCAAGTTTGTAGTTTTGTGGGAGACAGGAAGTTCAACAAGGACAGAAAGTGCTGCAGCTGCGGAGGGAACAAGGGATATTAAAGAGACTGCAAAATTCGGTCATTAAACTGCGTGGTGAGAACATGAATATTTAATTCTAATTGTTGGTAGTTACACATACTTAAATATTTTGTATCTGTTTCACGTATAGCAAACATTTTAAAAGATAACATGAACAATATAAATAATTTTAGGCTAATGAGAATACATAGATTACATAAGAAGATGTAAAAAATACACAACCCTTGTATTGGATCTTTCAACCACCATTTAATCTTTGTGCCATTTTGAGAGATTGGAAAAATAAAAAATATTTTTTACAAAACGTGTTTCTAGTTTCTCTTGAAGCTCAGTTTCTAGGTCGGATTTTTGATCTGCTATTCAAATGAAGTTGTAAAACACAGTAGAAGGGCAAATGACAAATTTTGGTGGCAATGCAATTGGGTAAGTGGGTTCCAAACAATGAGGTGTTGGCAACAGCTGCACTCCATATTTTGCTGTGCAGACAGGCTTATTGAATGTGGAGCAGCTGTGGAGGAGGCAGCAATTACTTCTGCCAGGAATCTAGAACATAATAGCTCAAGGTCCATTTTTAATATATTGCTTCATTTATAGTGAAACACAATAATGGTAGACTCAGAAACCTTCCTTCAGTGTTCATGAATTCTCCAGGTTTCTGGGTGCATTATATTTTATTAATTTTTTGGGGGGGGATGGGGTCTTGCTATGTTGTCCAGGCTGGCATGCAGTGACTATTCACTGTCATGATCATAGAGCATAGAGCAATGCAGCATTGAACTCCTGCCCTAAGGTAACCCTTCTGCCTCAGCTTCTGCAGTAGCAGAGATTACAGGTATACCATCAGACTGAGTACCAGGTGCTCAGTCTGAACTACCTAGTTTCAAGATGATGTTTTTGTTGTCTGTTTCTTCATAGATTTGTTTTTGAAATAACTCCATGTGTGTAGCAGACTCCAGGGCTAAGTTTATACTATTCTATATTTTCTATATTATTAATAGAGTTAACACTTGATATACTTTTTGTTTTTTTTTATCCCCTATTCTTAACCACAGAAATCTTTTTGAGACTCAATGGATTTTTGAAAGCACATTTTATATTTAAGTATTCAGTAAATTTTTTTTTTAAAAGGCTATCAGACTATCTAAACCTTCATATTCCCAGGAAACTGTATTTTTTCATTATTTAATACTATACCAGCACATTTTCCAATAGAACTAAACAGCATTCAAAACATGGCTTTAATTGTAGACTACTATTTGGACAAAAGGAGGTACTCTGCTTTATAGTTTTTTATTTTGGGACACATCAGATACCTTTAATTTTTATTTTTATAAATAGAATTTTAATGTACTTTCTTATTCATAAGTCTTCATGCACAGTTTTACTTCCTAAAGTTACATTTCTCAAAATATGCTTATTAAGAAGGCTCTAACCATGTTTAAAGACTCAATATATAATGCCAAAAATGTCCTTCCTTCAGAAACATTTGTACTATAATATTTCTTGCTTCTTTCAATAGAAGCTATAATTTATGGGACAAAATACTGAAAATGAGATATTAGCACAGAGAAGAGAAAGTTGCACACATAGGGAAAGCACCTCACAAAGATTACTCTTGAGACTTTAGCTAAGTACTGATTAGTGAATTTACATAAGAATACTACCAGAGGTAGGGAAAGAGCCACTAGACAGGAATGGGTGGAAAAATCCTTAAGAATTCACCAGGACTGGTAATAGATTTGCTCCTACCAGTGAAACAGCATGATAATATATAAGACATGAGTTACAGTACTCAGAAGGGCATTGTCTGAGTAGTGGGTGAAAAGTAGTCTTAGACTTAAAGGCTTCTATTGTCTTACCTAATAAAGCATAAAAAGAAGCCTCAAAAGCATCAAACTTTTCCCAAGAAACTCAACTATTTCACAGAAAAAAAATCTTAGGAGTATTTTTTAAAGCATAAAAATGCTGTCCAGCAACCAATAAACTAAAATCACAATGTCTGACATTGAAGAAAAAAATTACCAGCATACAAAGAAACAGAAAAATACAATTAAATGTAAGGAGAAATCAATGTTTGGTAGTCTTGATCCTAGAGGTCTTGCATATTTTTCCAAAAATGTATTCTTTAATATTTGACTTTAATGCTGTTATAATTTTTTTAAATTCATATAGTCAAATTTTCAATAACATATATAAGTACAATTGATGTTGTATGTTGACCTTTGATGTTACAAAATTTAACAATTTTTAATAAGTATCTGTAGATTTCTTTAATTTTCTTATGTAAACAGTCATCTATACACAAACGACAATTTATCTCTTCCCTGTAAAAATTTGTCAATGTTTTAGGTTTCTCCGCTTGCTACAAGCTATAACAAATGTTGAGAATACTGCTAATATTTGATCATTCATATTTTTCAACTTAGGATACAAAGTGTTCAATACTCTATCATTCAGTAGCATATTAGCTTAAAATAGTTTTCTAAGCCCCTCAACCTGAGGAAATTTCTTTCTACTCTTAATTATTTGTGTTTATTTATGATGATTGGTTTTTGAATGTTATCAAGTGCGGTTTATCATTTGTTACGATGATCTTTTTTTAACTTATTCAGATAATGTGGAAACCTTCATTGTTAAATATTCGAATATCTTCATAAATAACATTTTTATTTATAGCTCTATTTTATTTGTTAATATTATTCAGGATTTTTGCATGGATTTTCCTTACAAATATTGGTCTGTAATTTTCTTTATTTGAAGGTTTTTTTTAGATTTGGTTCTTAAAGTCCTAGGGCCATAAATGTGTTGGAAAATGTTTGCTCTTTATATTCTGCAAGGGTTTATGTAAATTGTATATTATGTTTTATTTAAAATTTGGAAGAATTGATGAATGAGGTCATTTTTTAGTAGGTTGTAAGGTATAGAAAAATTCAGGTTTTCTATTTTTTGTCAGATTTTTATATCTGTGTTTGTCAAGAAAATTGTTATTTTTCTGTAAATTGTCATAATTTATTGGCATTTTTGATACACTTTTTTGTTGTATTTGTTTTAACATTTTCCTTTTTATTTAATCTATTTATAATCATAATTATAAAACCTTAAATTAATTTTTAAAGTTTTGCATATAAGAAATTTTTACACATACTCCAACTTATTTTACAGAAATGTAAAAATATGTTCAATAATATATATTTCTTCAACAAAGTTTGAATACAATGCATTTCTTTAATAGAGTTTATGTATTTCTTTAGTATATATGTAAATATATACGTATATATTTGTAGAAAAATATAAATAGGGCAGCATATATAAGAACTTAGCATGCTTCTCTGAATAATATGTACAGTAAAACACATAAGATACTATGCTGATTTAGATTAGTTTAAGTATTTGGTAGCTTAAATAAAATTGCTTTTCATTTAAAATTTCTTTATTTCATTTTAACTTAAGTATTTCATTTTAGATCTTGTCATTTTAATAAGCATTCTCTCTCTACTCCCACATACTTGGTATATTTCATTTGGTCATCATTGAACCAACCTACTGTGTTACATTGGAAAAAAAAAAGAAATATATTCTCTACCTATTTAAAAAGTTTTACTTGATAAATAAATAAAGAAATTTATTTATTATTTTTATTATACCTTAAGTTCTAGGGTACATGTGCACAATGTGCAGGTTTGTTACGTGTGTTAGCATTCACACAGTTACTGAGCTAGATGTTGAAGCTTAGCGAAATCTTCCCATTGTTAAGAAAACACTCAGTCAGATATTTGAAATTATCTAACGCCTGAGGCTTTGTACATTGCACAATACATGTCTCCATGTTTTTGTCACTTGGTTTGTCTGTTATTATGTATATCTATGTAGGCTGTTCTCATAAGGAACACTAAAAAATAGTCAATCATTTTATAGACTATCCAAATACCAGAGCATAAATCCATAAAATATGGGCTATGGGATTCGGATAATATGATTAATGACTTAGACTATGTGGGATATAAAATCACTTTAGGGACCTTTGGGTAAACTTCAAAGAGACAGAAAATCATCTATCAGAAAAGCAGAAAATAATCTATAGTGAGAGGTCTATATCACACTTCATTGGGAAACACACATCAGACATATTAAAATGAAATTGGAAAACAAAGCAATGGCTTCAATTATGAGCATGCCACAGGTTAGAGAGCACTAGTAATTTATTAATTTAGCAATGAAGAGCTATTTATTTAACAATACTGGACATCAACATGGTCACTTGTAAATAATGAAATCCCATCTCTATTACAAATACAAAAATTAGCCAGGCGTGGTGGTGCATGCCTGTAATCCCAGTTACTCAGGAGGCTGAGGCAGGAGAATCACTTGAACCCGGGAGGCGGAGATGGCAGTGAGCCGAGATAGCACCACTGCACTCCAGCCTGGGAGACAGAAAGAGGCTCCATCTCAAAAAGAAAAAAAAGTGACGAGTTAATGGGCGCAGGAAATCAACATGGCACATGGATACATATGTAACAAACCTGCACATTGTGCACATGTACCCTAAAACCTAAAGTATAATAATAAAAAATAAATAACAAAGAAAAGAAAAAAAAAGCAGGAAAAAAAAAGAAAAAAGAAAAAAAAGTGAAGGGGATATGCATCTATCAGATATTAAATACATTATAAAATTGCAGTAGTTCAATGTATGGTTTTATGGAATATAAAAGGAGGTTAAAATGATGATACAACAAGAAAACATATATATAGAGAGAACCAGGTTTTCTGTTCATAACCAAGTACAATTTTATCTGATTGTTAACTCATATATCAGAAACTCTTGATTATTCTAAAGGCATATCAGATTTTTTACAAACTGATGGACCTTCCAGGAAAAGGCAGTGGCTATATGTTTTGCCAATCTTCTCCATATGTTGATATGCTTGATGGAATAATTTAGTGTTTTCTGCAAAAATCACAATATTGGTTTTGACATAAAGGCTGTCCTGTCTTACATTTCTGACAGTATATGAAAAAGTTTAGTTAATTTTTAGATAATTTCCAGGTCATAAATACATTAAAGAGATTTCTTATCTGTTATGAAAGTAGAATATAAAGTAATTTTCAAGGTGATAGCAAGTTATTTAAATAAATAAACAAGAAGGAACCACTTAGACCCAGTGCTGTTCAATACCACTTGAGATTGAAATTAGACTTGTTGTGAGGCCATTCTCTAATCCAACATCTGGAAACTCGTGCTTTCATTTCTGGAAATTCATTTCTTTCATGCTTCCAACAACTGTTAGTCATTTTTCTGCTTTATATATCTGAAAGTCTTCCAAATTAAAGCCTTTTTATTTGGAACTACTTATCACATTAAAAGCATAACACCTTAGAAAGTTGCATTTTTAACTTACGTTCAATTTATAAAATTTTTAATTTTTGTATATAAAACTGATGTTATTGTGGCTTTCCAGTTATTTAACTTTAAAATATAAAATATATTATTTTCTCTAAAATGTCAGGTTTCTTTTTTGGCTTGTTGCTTATTTATGTGGTATTTTCTTCAGACAAAAAACCATTAATTATTTTAAGTAGTGATAATAATTAGACATCCCATTTAACTTAATTTCTTATATATGCATATACACAATGCCAACTTTTGGCCTTCAAATTTGACTATGTAAAAAGGATTAAATTATGTCAAGAAACCAAAAACAAATTTCAGAGTATAATGTAGGTTAAAAAACAACTAAAAAGGAATTTTCATTATGTGGACCCAGAATCTGAAATGAGATTTAATCATTGCTTTGAAAATTATGAAAGATAGGTATGATGTTAATTGTTTATTACTAAATTTATAAAAGACAAAAATTTGAAGTGATTTTAATAACAAATACTTTGAAAATAAGGCTTAGATTTGTACTGAAGTTTGGAAAGAAGTGTATTAGACTGTAAAACATAACTGTAGACACATCCCATGTAAAAATACAATATATAGAATGCTGATTATTTATAAAGTTAAGAAATATACAAAAGTATTTAACAATTTAAGGACTAAAGATAATTTTCATTATTTTACTACTCTCATAAAAATCTAATTACAAATGAATGCAATAATTCTGATATAAGTGGATAGAATTCCTGGTTTATGTTACACTTAGTTTTAAGTTACAGACAAAAAGAGATATATGTGCTAAGCAGATTTATAAACTTATGTGTAAATCTGCCACTTGTGATTCTGGAAGATAGTAATCATTTAAACTTGAATACAATAATAATTGAAGAGAAATATATTGCATATCAAAATTAATAGTCTTTCTAATTAGGGAGATATAAATTAAAAGAAATACTTTGAGGAAACAACTTCGTTAATTTAGCCATGATTTCATTCAATTTATTGAGCACCTATCTCTGCCAGGCATTTTTATAGTCACTTGGGATGTATTAGTGAATAAATCACGTAGATATTCAGTGGTAGGCTAGAGTTGGGAAACCACAGTTTACTAGAACAGATTGTCAAATATTTAGCGTGTTTTGATTTGGTTTTTGAAACATCGCCATTGTTAGCTTAAAATCAGCCACGATGGGAATATTTTACAACATGGAAATTGTGCAAACAATACAAAGCATGGCTTCCTTTTTTAGACAGTTTGCCAGCCCACCATTTCAAATATCCCTTTTCTAGCACAGAAAGATGCAACAAACAATATGAAGAATAAGCAAGTATATCATATTGTATGTTAGAAGGCAGTAAGAGTTATGGCAAACAAAAAAGAGAGAGAGAGAATGGTGGTGAGTTTGTGAGTGTGATAGGAGAGCAGTTTGCAGCACTAAATAGGTTAGGCATCATCAAACAAAAACAATAAAACTTGTGAGGTAGTTAGCCATGCATATAAGGAACAGGTAAGCTGCTGTGACAGGAGCAGAGTGAGCTGTGAAGCAGGGTAGTAGGAGATAAGATCAGAGAGGTAATGGGGTCAGATAAGGTCATCTTCTGGAGGCTAGAGAAGGATTCTGACTTTTTCATATTGAATGGAATGGAGAGAACCTGCAGAGTTCAAAAGAGTGACAATATCTAACATATTTTAAAAGAATAACTCTAGCTTCTATGTTGAATGTGGGGTCAATGCGTAGGAGGCATATAGACAAAGTTTGAATAAGATAAGCCTTTAGGATATATTACATTCATTGCACAAGAAAAGACAGCAGCTTGCAAGAGGGTAGGGACAAATGAACACAATGAGAAGTCCTTGGATTCTGAATATATCTCAAGAGCTATAGCCATAAAGGATTTGGTGGTGGTAACTGCAAACAAGTTTATCACTACTAACCAATCATTTAAAGGTCAATATCTTGGAAAGCTAAATTTCCATCATGACTAGTGAGTTACCTTTGGTGCCCAAAATTAAAATACATAATTTGTTATTATCCTGTGAGATAGAATGGCCACTTTTACCACAGCTTTATTTTGTAATTTTTCAATCCTTTAAAATTAGAATAATTTTATTTTCATAATTTTTGTTTCAACATTTTAAGGAGTTAACAATATCAGTTTGACTTTTAAATATTCACCTAATTGAAAGTTTGAGTATGTTTTTGTTTTCACTTGCCATGGGTCTTGTTTGTCAAGAGTCACTAGTACCACAATTAACATAGTTGACACCAATCTGAGGCCATTAAGATGCATTTTGCTTCACATTGGAAATCTTTGTCCTCTTCATCTTAGAAGCCACATCATTATTATTATTATCTTGCTAATGAATTGAAGTGGTATGGGATTTCTAATTTACTTAAAACTAAGATCGGTTTTCTTTCAAGTCCATAGCTGGACTGATAGAAATCTACTTCAGGGCACATTTCAAGGTACATTAGACACCATCAACTTTATTCACATAATGCTTTTATTATTGAAATATTAAATGACCCCCTCCTCATCCGAAACACAGTGTTTAGTCTCTAGCAATTAGCAATTAGCAGACATATTTCCTACAGATGCAATGAATGAACTCTGTCTGAATTATATAATCATTATTTCATACATGTAATGTGAGTTTATCTTTCATAGGAACTTCATGTTCAGGTGGTAACTTGCTCTACATACTGGAGGAAAGAAAAACTCTATAAAAATAACTGATTATATAATTTGAAAGAGTCACCTACAGCATCTTTATTCTTCCATGTTTCTATATGATGATCTATATAATATTTGCCATAACTCTCTTGAAGATACCTTGATGACATATTATAATAATATATCACAGGGGTGCTACTACTAGGTTTTATTTAAGAAGTTTTACATGTTATAAAACTAACTTACACACCAAAAGTCAAATATTTATTTTTCCTGAGAGTTGTATTCAAAATGAGGCATAATTAACACAGAACTTTAATTTTAGAAATTATCACATGGAGTATATGTATAAGATAATTAAAACAGGAGGGGATTTTAGAGGTCACACCAAAGCTCTTACTTAAGGGAGGTGGTGATTAACACCAAATGAGGTGATATGACTTGCCTAAAGTCACACACACAGCAAATAGTCCTGGGATTAACATCTATTTTCCCAAGTTCATCTTTCATGCTTTTTGTGTAATACCACGCTGTACCTTCCAGCCTTCACTGTCATTTCTAAATTTGTCTGAAGCATTACCAATTTGGTCTTCTACTGTTTAACATCAAAATATTATTTCATATTACTGTAAATATTAAGAGTTTCAATATTCATATTAAGTAAAACATAATAGACAAATTAGTACTTTTGAAAAATATTTTAATAAATGTCATTAAAGTAGAAGATTAAGGATTGCACTAAATATGTTAATGAATATGTTTTGAGTTATTTCTCTGTACCATTGTATGCTTCACAAATGATGTTAAAGGTAAAATAATTATTTTTAAAATTTTTAAAATTTAATAACAATGGCTTTCAGTGAAAGTGAACATCTGAGGAGATTTGACCAAATTAATTGCTTACGTAACATCATAAATCATAAAGAAAAATACAATTTGGGTTAATGAAACCTTGGCACACACTGCATGCAGTGGTGGTACATTGGACAATTAAATATGTATTTTGTGCCTATAATAAATAGTGAAAAGTAAGACAAGGATGACTTAATAACTCAACCTGAAATAAATGAGTCACTCTTTTATTCTACTTTCCCAGTGACCCATGCTTTACTCAGGTTCCTGTATGAGTTAATGGAAGAATCAGACAGCTATCTCTTATAATTACAATATGTGTTTAAAGTCCTTAGTTGTATATATCCATCCATGATAAACATTGAATAAGAATTTATTTCATAATGAGGAAAACCTAGACTGTTATAACATTTTCTTATGCGAGTCAACGATTATTAGAATACAGATTCCCTTATGTCATAACATAAAAATGTCAGAATCCAGCATCACCATCAAATGTCTGATTTTTATTTCATCATTAAATAATGTTTTTGCTATTTTAACAAGCTATTTTGATTTGGTTATCATTTTAAAAGTTGAGGACTCTGAGTGACTTATGTATAGCTAGATTTAAAATGCAGAATATGCCATTTGAAATTCCTTGCCAATAGTAAATTTAATGGTAATTCAAAACTGCTTTCATTCCAGAGGACCTGCTTCAACAACGTATGAAATGTAAAGTACAGCATGTATCAGGAAATCTAACTGTTGGACTAATAAGGGTGATAAAAGCTATGAGAAAAGTGACATGAAGCTAGTTTAGTCATTGAGTTCCACGTTTTCTGTAAATGATCCTAGATCTGTACATTGTCTTATTTTTCTAAGAACCTTGGAATTATTTGTTGATTACTTTCTTTGAATGGCTGACTTTTTAATATCCCAAATTAGATTCATTTCATGAAACTTTCTCAGTGTTTAGTATGTATCTGTTACTGTTGCATTTGCTGAAGTTATCTAGACAAACAGGAGAGAGCCACTTATGGAGAAGATACAAATATATACTAGTATACACCATAAAGAATATGACATGATAAAATTTCAAAATGTCCTAGGGAAGAGATCAATAGGCAACATTAAATATAAGCAGTTCATTTAAAGAAGAAGCAATGCCTTTCTTTAGGTATGTATTTCAGAATTTCTGGAAATTGTTCTGATGGAATGCGTATACTAAGTGCTTAATGAATGTTTGTTAACTTAATCCTTGCTGTTCTTCCTACAAATAAGATCCCTGAAAGACAATATTAGTCCCACCATTGGCATTGGCATTTTAAATATGATAAAACAATGTGTTGATTCCTGAGAATTTTTCTACTGAAACTCAAAAGTTGTAATTTTTTTACTCTGAAATAATTTTAAACTTTCGTTAATGCTGAAAATATAGCACTATTTTTTCTTGAACCATTTGGGACTCCTTCTGATACGATGTTTCATCTCCCATGAGTACTTTCATATGATTTTCCTACGCAGGAATATATTCTTATCTGTATCTATAAGGCAACCATTAAAATAAGAAAATTAACAGTAATACACGCTACCATGTGATCTTCAGAACCGACACAAATTTCTTCAACTTTTGAAAATATTTTTTAACATCTATAGGATGTAACTCAGGATCATACATTCTATTTTGTTGTACACATCCTTCTTTTCCTTCAATCTGTTACAGTAACCCAGTCGTTCTTTTTGATGTTTATGACTGCAATGCTTTTGAAGATTGAAGGCCTATTATTTTATAGAATGTGCCTTGATTTTGGTTCATTTAATATTTTTATTAGATTCAGTTTATGCATATTTACCAGAAATATGTCAGAAGCACTGCTGCATTCTTCTCATTGCTTCTGGTCAGGTGATACATGATTTTCATTTGGTTCATTATTGATGATGCTAAATTTACTCACCTTAATTCAGATACTGCTTGATAACTTTAATAAACAGCTTATTTTCTGCTCTTTGTCAGAAAATAACTTTTAATATTTTATTGAGGTATAATTTACATACATACTATAAAATTTACCTATTTTAAATGTATAATTCAGTGATTTTAAAGAAATTTACAGGATTTTGAAACCATCACCACAGTCCACTTTGAAAGTTTTTCCTTCACTCCTTTAACAGATCTATATTGTTATTTAGAGTCAATTTCTATTTTCACTCCCAGCCTGAGGTAATCAGGCATCATTTTTTCTCCTAAAGTTTTGCCTTTCTAGACATTTTATATAAATGGACTCATACAAGATGTAGTTTTTTGTGGGAAAGTACTTTAAGACTTGTAAATATCCTATTGTTCATAAAACTTTCCCTCACAGTTTTAAGGACTTGGTGGTAATTAATGCGTGAATTCATTCATACTATGATGCTTACTGAGTGATGATTTTCTAATCCAATACCTTACATAGTTCTTAGCATTCTGCTGTAAAGAAAAAGCTTTTACTTCTGTCCATTTTTTCATCTATTCTTGTGTCTTTATCAGTATAGACTCATGGATTCGTCTTTTATTTCGTGAGTTATAATTTGTTACTGTCATTATTTATCATGCTTATATTTGCTGCTATTTGTCCAATGGGAGCCCTTTCAAACTGGCTTCCATATTCTTTACACCCAGAAAATCATTCTTTGAACACTTATTTATGAATAATAAGATATCTGAGACTCATCTTGTATTTTTCTGCTGAAGTCCTGGAAATTTTTCTTGGTTCCTCTTGGAGGACACTGGTATTTAGAAACAAAGATCTGGGAACTATGTTTGCTCATTGTTGCTTTTGGGTGTCATTTTCCCCAGGCTCTCAGTGATCAGAGATAAGATATAATATATATTTATGTTATACATGTTAACTATGCATCTATGTATTTATTATACATATATATCTATCTATGTAAACTTGACTTTGTTTGGGCTGCTACAACATAATATCTTAGATTGGGCACTTTATAAACAACAGAGATGTTTTTCTCAACTTTCTGGAGCCTGGAAAGTTCAAGATTAAGGCACCAGTAGATTCAGTGTCTGGTGAGCGCTCTCTGCTTCAAAGATGGTGCCTTGTTGCTGTTTTCCTCAGACCTCAGAAGGGCAAGGGATCTCACTTCAACCTGTTTTGCAATGGCACTAAATCCCATTAATAAAGACAGAACCCTCATGATGTAATTATTTCCTAAGCAACCCTATCACTTAATACCACCATAATGGGAATTAGGTACCAACATTAATTTTGGGGTTTCACATTCATAATAACAATGTTGAAAACCACGCATGTACATTTGTATCTCTCGTTCTAACCCAGTATTATAGGATTCATTCTAGTCTTTATCCCTAATTGTACTATCTTCCTCTAATAGTTAAAAACAAATACACAGACACAGAAACACAAAAACATACATACACACACACACACACCCCCTCTCATTATGCTCACTAAATATACTTGCTTGACAGATTGTGTGTGTGTAACCAATTTCTTGTTGCTCATGACACCCTCTTCTCTAGCTTTTTCCCACTGTGGACACACGTCTCACATTCCTTGATGCCTAGCCCTTCATTTTAGATTGAATATATCCACCCACTTCCCTCACAAATGCCTCTTTCACCGGCTCAGGCTCTGACATCTTTCAGCAGTTTAGTGCTACTTCCATACGCCAGTTTGGATGCCTACTCCATCCCTCTCGGGCTCCAACACGCTCTAAGGTTTTAGGGCCACTGCTTGTGACTTTACACCTCTCCCTCTCCCTGTAAACAGGTGTTCTGTCTGTGAAGGCTCTGATACTTTGTGCCACCATCCTGTATTTTCAATAACAAACTCCAAATGTACTTGGAAAAAAAACTTTGTGTAATTTTTTCCTCAGATTAGTCTCCTTTCCAGTATTTTTCTCCAGTGTTAATATTTTAGTATTCACTCAGAGTCAACATCTACATTTTATCGACCTTTTCTTCTCTGTTTCTTCTTCCTATTCACACATTCTACATTCTCAAACTTTTTCCTCCAGGTGTTTTTCTTCCCCTCCATTGCCACTGTCCTGTTGTTCAACACTCCTGTAAATCCATATCTATATTACTACAAATGATATCTTAATGCTTATAATTGTTTCCCCCCCCAAAATCATATATAACGACACAAGATTGAGATTCAGGACAATACTTTTATTTTGTTTCTCTCTAGCTTAACTCATTTTTCTCTTGCATTCTGGTTCACCTTTCCAGGTGTATTTATTTTCAGTAATAATTCTACCTTTCTTAAACACTTTAGAAGAATTTCCTCATTTGTTATTGCTTGTATTTTTCACCCACACTTTCATTCATTTCTTGGATTCATTTTATATCCAAGAAATTCATATAAAATTACATATATGGGTACATCAAATCTTGCCCACTAAGTTTTACACTTCTGTTCTCAATGCCAGATATTCTTGCTTTGTCATATTTTTTGGCGAATATATGACTGAGTTTTGTTTCTCCAACCACATAAGGAAAATACAACTCACCTTTCAGTTATTTCAGCTGCAGCATCTTGCATGGGGTCATGTACAGAATGGACAATAAATGATTGTATACTAAAAATACATAGAAAAACACTAAGCTATTCCAACAGAATTTGCAATGAAGTAATCAATTATAGCTGATGAGAGTCAAGGGTGCTTATGCTGTTTCATTTTTTTCTTTAAAACATTTTAAATTCTACTTGCCTAAAAAGTGACCAAATTGAAGGTTATATTCCATTTATGTGGCTGATTTATTATTTTAAAATACTCTCAAATTGTGTTAAGCAGTTTCTATTTGTATTCAATGTCACCTCTGTATGGAGTCAAGAACAGAAAGTAAATAGTAATAAATGTAGTAAATGAAGTAGTTACCTTGGGAACAATGCATCTGACCATTTTAGTTATAAAGAGCCACCTAGAATACAACAACCAAATAGGATCACAGCACACAGTGAAAAATGTGTGCTTGTTATTGTATGACTGTCCTATGTATTTATGTTTTTAATTTCCTGACAGTTTGTATTTTATTCCTATTTTCAATTCGGTTCAATTTTATGTTTACAGATAAATTAGATCTAAAATTCTTCTTCAAACCTGAATCATCTTGATACTTACAGGAAAATATTATTTACACTGAGAAACCAATGGACTTAAAAAATATTTACTATTGTCTCTCATAACCAATGCTTGAAATTGTCTATTAAACATTTATTAATATTAAATTTGTAAGCATGTTGTACTGTAATTTTAATCTGCATTTCTCTTTCACTAGTGAATTTCAGCATTTTTTTCTTTGTGTTTGTTGGCCAATTACATTTTTCTTTGCATAAACTTACTTTTCATATTCTTGTCACAAGTTTTAATACTGAAACTCAAGTTTTTATGTTATTACTAGTTTGTAGTAATATCTTGACATTCCAGAGATTACTCCTATGTCCATTTTAAATGTGGAAGATATCATCTCCCAGTTTTTCATCTGTCATAGTTTTCTGTGGTTTTCAAATGAAATTCTTAATTTTATGTATTAATATGTATCGATATTTTTCCCTACAGTTTGAAGTGTTTGAGCTTTGTTTAACAAATTTTATCTACGTTATGGTCATGAGACCATGGCCATGACACTCCTACATTTTCTTATATTAGCTTTAATATTCATATTTTATTTTATAATGTACCTAAAATTTATATATGGTATGTGGCAGTTATCCAACTTGATTTTTCTATGTATCACTGGAGGGTTTTCTTCTCTAAATTCAGTAGACAGTCCTTCTGTCTCATTTATAATATTGACTTCATCAAATGGCACTTTTCCACCTCTCCAGTGACTGGACCTTGAGCTATGTCTTCTGTTTATTTCCAAGTATTACCTCGTTTTCTTTCTTTTAAAAGTTGGCATACCCCAATTTTTAAAATCCAATTGTATAGGTTAAAGTATTTAGCAAAATATTTTGTCTAATTCAAACAAAATTTAATAAATCTTTAGAAATTCTTAGAAAAATCACATTTCTAATGTGGATACTTGATCCCATATTATTATGAACTGCAAAAAATTTGAATATAAAGTAAAAATATGTGGTTTTTGATACAATTCACATCTAGTATTCTATAAATCGCATTTAAATTATCCTCTAATTAAATTTTCATGTTTAAAGTATATCTTTTAGATTTTAATATCTAAATAATATCTAAAATAAAAATAATATTTAAAATAAAAAAACTAAAAAATATCTAAAGAGCTACCAATAATAATAATAATTTAATAATTCAATAATGCATAATTAAATAAACATGGGTTCTCTTTTCTAAATGTAAATAAAATATTTGATAGTGGCATTTTTTAAATCAAGACTTCTATTTTCAACAGAATAAATATTCCCTTCCAAAAGCAAAAGGCCAAAGATGAATAAAAAAAGTCATCAGTTTCTTCTGGAATCTGCAAGGACCAGGTTAGATTTTTTTATGAGAAGTGGCCACTTTGCAAGATTCTTTTTTTTTTAACTTATTTATATTACTTCAAGTTCCAGGACACAAGTACTGAATGTGTAGGTTGGTTACTTAGGTATACGTGTGCCATGGTAGTTTGCTGCACTTATCAATCCGTCACCTAGGTTTTAAGCCCCATATGCATTAGCTATTTGTCCTAATGCTCTTCCTCCGCTCGCTCTCCACGACCTGACTTGCCCTGTTGTGTGTTGTTCCCCTCCCCGTGGCCATGTGTTCTCATTGTTTTGCTCCCACTTATGAATGAGAATATGTGGTGTTTAGTTTTCTGTTCCTGTGTTAGTTTGCTAAGGATGATGGCTTCCAGCTTCATCCATGTCACTGTAAATAACAAGAACTCATTCCATTTTATGGCTGCATAGTACTCCATGGTGTATATGTACCACATTTTCTTTATCCAGTTTATCATCAATGGACATTTGGGTTGGTTCCATGCCTTTGCTATTGTGCTGCAATGAACATACGTGTTTATTGTGCTGCAATAAACATACGTGTGCATGTGTCTTTATAGTAGAATGATTTATATTCCTTTGGGTATAAACCCAGTAACAAGATTGCTGGGTCAAATGGTATTTCCAGTTCTAGATCCTTGAGGAATCACCACACTGTTTTCCACAATGGTTGAACTAATTTACATTTCCACCAACAATGTAAAAGCAGTCCTATTTCTCCACAGCCTCACCAGCATCTATTGTTTCTTGACTTTTTAATAATCACCATACTAACTGGTGTGAGATGATATCTCATTGTGGTTTTGATTTGCATTTCTCTGATGATCAGTGACGATGAGGGTTTTTTTTTCATGTTTGTTGGCCACATAAATGTCTTCTTTTCAGAAGTGTCTGTTCGTATCCTTCACCCACTTTTTGATAGTTTTTTTTTCTTAAATTCATTTAAATTTCTTGTAGATTCTGGATAATAGACCTTCGTCAAATGGGTAGATTGCAAAAATTTTCCCCCATTCTATAGGTTGCCTGTTGACTCTGATGATAGTTCCTTTTGCTGTGCAGAAGCTCATTAGTTTAATTAGATGTCATTTGTCAATTCTGGCTTTTGTTGAAATTGCTTTTTGTGTTTTTGTTACAAGTGTTTGCCCATGCCTATGTCCTGAATGGTACTGCCTAGGTTTTCTTCTAAGGTTTTTATGGTTTTGGATTTTACATTTAAGTCTTTAATCCAACTTGAGTTAATTTTTGTAAGGAAGGGGTCCAGTTTCAGTTTTCTGCATATGTCTAGCCAGTTTTCCCAGCACCATTTATTAAATAGGGAATCCTTTCCCCATTGCTTGTTTTTGTTTGGTTTGTTGAAGTCTGTTTTGTCAGAGACTAGGATTGCAACTTCTCCTTTTTTTTTTTTCTTTTCATTTGCTTGGTAAATATTCCTCCATCCTTTTATTTTGAGCCTATGTGTATCTTTGCATGTGAGACCCATCAGATACAGCACACTAATGGGTCTTGACACTTCATCCAATTTTCCCATCTGTGTCTTTAAATAGGGCTGTTTAGCCCATTTACATTTAAGATTAATATTTTTGTGTGTGAATTTTATCCTGTCATCATGATGTTACCTGGTTATTTTACACACTAGTTGGTGCAGTTTCTTCATAGTGTCATTGGTCTTTATATTTTGATGTGTTTTTGCAGTGGCTGGTACTGGCTTTTTCTTTCCATATTTAGTGCTTCCTTCAGGAGCCCTTGTAAGACAGGCCTGGTAGTGATGAAATCCATCAGCATTTGTTTGTCTGGAAAGGATTTTATTTTCTCCTTTGCTCATGAAGCTGAGTTTGGCTGGATATGAAATTCTGGGTTGAAAATTCTTTCCTTCAAGAATGTTGAATATTGGCCCCCAACTCTCCTCTGGCTTGCAGGGTTTCTGCTGAGAGGTCTGCTGTTAAGTCTGATGGGCCTCCCTTCATAGGTGACCTGGCCTTTCTCTCTGGCTGCCCTTAACAGTTTTTTTTTTTTTTTTTTTTCATGTCAACCATGGAGAATCTGATAATTCTGTGTTTGGGAGTTGATCTTCTCATGCAGTATCTTAGTGATGTTCTCTGTATTTACTTAATTTGTATGTTGGGCTGTCTTGCTAGGTTGGGGAAGTTCTCCTGGATAATATCCTGAAGTGTGTTTTTCTACTTGATTCCATTCTCTCCATCTTTTTCAGGTATTCTTTTTTTTTTTTTTTTTTTTTTTTGAGATGGAGTCTCACTCTGTCACCCAGGCTGGAGTACAGTGGCGCGATCTGGGCTCACTGCAAGCTCCGCCTCCCGGGTTCACTCCATTCTCCTGCTTCAGCCTCTCCAAGTAGCTGGGACTACAGGAGTCTGTCACCACGCCCGGCTACTTTTTCAGGTATTCCAACCAAGAGTAGGTTCCGTCTTTTTATATAGTCCCGTGTTTCTCGTAGGCTTTGTTTGTTCCTTTTCATTCTTTTTTCTCTAATCTTGTCTGCATGCCTTAATTCAGCAATATGGTCTTCAATCTCTGATATCCTTTCCTCTGCTTGGTCGATTTGGCTATTGATACTTGTGTATGGTTCACAAAGTTTTTGTGCTGTGTTTTTCATCTACATCAGGTCATTTATGTTCCCCTCCAAACTGTTTATTCTATTTAGCAGCTCCTGTAACCTTTCATCAAGGTTCTTAGCTGTTTTGCATTGGGTTAGAACATGCTCCTTTAGCTCAGCAGAGTTGGTTATTACCCACCTTCTGAAGCCTAGTTCTGTCAATTCGTCCATCTCATCTTACGTCCAGTTCTGTGCACTTGCTGAAGAAGTATTGTGATCATTTGCAGGAGAAGAGGCACTCTGGCCTTTTGAGTTTCCAGGATTTTTCACTGATTCTTTCTCATCTTCATGAGTTTGTCTCTTGTCCCTTGTCAAGGATCAATATCCTTGAGGTGCTGACCCTTTGATGGGGTTTTTCTGGGGAATTATTTTTGTTGTTGATGTTGTTGTTGTTTCTGTTTATTTGTTTTTCTTGCAATGGTCAGGTCCCTCTCCTGTAGGGGTGCTGTGGTTTTCTGGGGTTCGATCCAGGCCCTATTCATCTGATTCACTCCTGTGCCTGGAGATGTCACATGAGGAGGCTGCAGAACAGAAAAGACGGGTGCCTGCTCCTTCCTGTGGGATCTCTGACCTCAAGAAGCACCCACCTGATGCCACTAAAATTGCTCCTGTATAGGCTGTCTGACAACTTGTTGGAGGGTCTCACCCACTTGGGTGGCACGGGGAGTAGGACACATTTAATGATGTATTTTGACTGTCCCTTGGTGGCGGGGGTATGCTTTGGTGGGGGGAAAAACTCACTCATTTGTGCTGCCTGGATTCCTCAGAACTAGCAGGAGGAATGACTAAGTCTGCTGGTCTGTGGAGACTGTGGCCACGCCTGCCCCTAGGGGCTCAGGCTCAAGGAGATCAGAGTTCTGTCTCTGAGCCCCTGGCTGGAGTTGTTGGAGTTCCTGCAGGGAGGCGCCACCCAGTGAGAAGGGATGGGTCAGGGTCAGGCCTGAAGAGGCGCTCTGTCTGTAGTCTGCCACAGCCAGTGTGTTGGGCTGTGAGGGGGATACCTCTTAGGACCAAGCAGTCCAGCTTGCCTGGATCCAGCAGGGGAAAAGCACAGCCTGGAGCTATAAAGATGGATGCTGCCTTTCTCTTGCCCTGGGAGCTTAGTACTTTAGGCAGCTATCAGTCCCAGTGTTGGCTGTGGTCCCTTCTGCAAGGAACTCAAACAGCTTAGACAGCAGGCAGTGGCAGCTGTGGTGCTGGTTACCCCTGCCCCCGGGAGCTCCACAGGCTTAAGCGGATTCTAGCTTAATGACTGTTGAGAATCTGCACAGCTCTGTAGTTGAGACCCTAGGACTCGGTGGCATGGGCTCCCAAGTGGGATCTTCCGAACCATGGATTGCACAGTTATGTGGAAAAAGCACATTTTCCCAGGCCAGGAAGCATGCTCACTCATTGCCTTCCTTGGCTGCGCGGTGGGTCTCGCCTGCCCCCTGTGGCTCTCAGGTGGGCCACCACACCACACTGGCCTTCCTTCCTCTTCTTGGGTCACACCAGCCATCTAGTCGGTTCTTATGAGAGCCTTGTGGCCACCTAGATACCTCGGTTGGCAGGGCAGGATTTGCATACTACTACGGTTTTTTCCAATGGGAGCCTCTGACCACCACTGCTTCTAGTCGGCCATCTTGGACCCACCCCTGAGACTGTCATTTGCTACCTCTTGTACAGTTTAATCAAGTTTATTTCCCTAACATGTTGTTACATTCAATGTTTTGATTATCTTTATCAGAATAAGGGATCACAGTGAATGTTTTTGATGATCATCGTAATAGAGAATCACTGCCCCAATAAATTTCATGGGTACTAGTCAAGTATTTTGTAAAATGGCCCTTATCTAGAATTTTTCTGATGTTTTTCTCTGATTAGACTAAGGTTGGGGGTTTGGAGAGAAAGACCAAAGCAGTAAACTGACATTTTCATTATACCATATAAAAATCACATATATTAACATCATAATTACTGTTAATTTTAGCTATATTGCCTAGCTGAAGCAGTCTTTGTGAGGTTTCTTCACTGTGGAGTTTTCGTCTGTCATCAATTTATTCTGTAATCTTTGGAGGGTATCACTATGCATTGCCTGCAGTTAAGGAATGGGGAGTTAGGTTTCGTCTTAAGGGCCAAGTGTCTACAAAAATAATTTGAAATTCATCACTGGCAGTTTTTTTTCTATTTTCTCCTATTTTGCAATTATTAACAATTATTTATAAGCATTAACTTGTGGGTATTTGTGGTATTCTTTGAGTTTTAATGCGATACTAAGTTATTTATTTTGTTGCTCAAATCACTTCAGCTTTAGATGTTGGAAGTTCTTTAGCGCTTGTGTCACTTGGACCTATCCCTTTCATTTTGTGTGTGTGTGTGTGTGTGTGTGCGTGCATATTTGTTCAATATTTTCTTACCTTCTGATACTGTGAGATGCTTCAGGCTCATTTGTATATTCCCAAGACCAGTGCTAAAATCAGCCATTTCTCTAAGACGCCGTCATTTCTTTGTTTGAAGAATGGTGTTGAAAACCAAGATCTAAGGGCTCTATGTGCTATCAATAGTGAAGTGTCTTTGCTGCTAGGCCAATTCAGCTGACAGATGTGAAAAAAAAATGTGTATGCTAATCCATCTAAATATATAGATATCTGTAAGTATTACACTATATATTTATCTGTGTCTAAATTAGTCTAAATATGAGTTATTTTGATGTCTCCACCTCCAATTTAGTACCATATCTATCATTCTTACATTCTTTCCCTGGGTGTATGTAAGCTCAGACTCCAACAGTAATAAATCTGCTTCCCAACATTAGCAAACTATTTACTAAATATCCAATTACTATATTATTAATTTAATTACATATAGTGGTTTCAAAATTGATAATCCTTTTCTTTGTGGGAAACAACATTTTCCACTTGAAGACAGGACAAATGTTGCCTTTAGACTTACAGATTCCACTAATATGCAAAGCACCATTTATCCAGCTCCCTTTAGCATAGTTGTTTCATACGTTTGTAATAGCGTCAGATTGACTTGTCATATTCTGTATTCTATTCTTGGATCCTTCTAGTTCCTAAAGTGATTTATTTTTAATTTGCATGCAATAAGTTCACACTTTGTGTTGTAAAGTTCTATGGGTTTTGACAAATACATAGTGTTATATCTCCACCACAACATGGTTAAAATAATTTCATCAGTTTAAAAAATCCCATGTGCTTGACATCTTCAACCTTCCTCCTCCCAATCCCTGACAATCACTGATCTTTTACCATCTCTATAACTTTGTTATTCTAGAATGCCATATAAAAGGAATTACATAGTATTGTGCAGTAGACTTTCAGACTGGCCTTCACCTAACAATATGTATTAAAATTTAATGTTTTGTGTAACTTAATAGGTCATTCCTTTATATTGCTGAATATTATTTCATTTTATGTATGTAGTGCAATGTATCAGCCCACCTACTGAAAGACATCATAGTTGTTTCCAGTTTTTGCGTATTGTGAATAAAGCGTTATAGCTTTCACATGCAGATTTTTGTGACAACATAAATTTTAAATCAAAGAACTTAAGAATATGATTGTTGGCTCTTATGGTAAGACTTCAATTATTGCTTAAGATACTGAAAAACTGCTTTTCAAAATTACTGTACTAATTTGTATTCATACAAGCAATAATTGAAAGTTTCTGTTGTTTCATGTTCTTTCAATAATTGGAATTTTCAGCTATGTGTATTTTCAAAAGTGGTGTCTTATTATTTCAGTACACATTTTCATAAGGAAAAATAATAATGAACGTATTTTTATATGCTTGGTTGCCACCTACATTTCTTTTTTTTTTTTTCTGGTATGGTGTATGTTGAGATTTTTTGTCAATTAAATTGGATTTATTATTCCCTTATTGTTGATATTTAAGAAGTCTGTATATTTTGGATTCAAGTAATATCTCAGATATATAAATTGCAAAAATTTTCTCCTATCTTATGACTTTTCCATATTTTTAATTGTATTTTGTAGAGCAAAAGTTTTTAATATTAATAATTCCAACACAATATATCTTTTTTTCTTTTTCATGGATTATACTCTTGGTGTTTTATCTTAAAATATCATTAAGGCCAGAGTCATGTAGACTTTATCCTAGTTTTTACTCTAGATATTCTGTATCTTTGCCTTTAACATGATGTCTTCAATCTATTTGAAATAACTTTTATTTAAGGTATAAGGTCTAAGGTCAGTTTCTATGTTCTTTTTTTTTTTTTCTTAGAAATGTCCAACTGTACTGACACTGTTTTTGAAAGACTATCTGCTCTTCATTGCATTGCTTTTGCTCTGTTATCAAATATCAGTTGGCCATATTTGTGTGGGTCTGTTTCAGGACTCTCCATTCTGTCCCAATGATCTATATCCAAATTTGGTATATACTTTCACCAACATTATGTTGTTCTTATTATTGTAGTAGTACATTAAGTATTATAATAAGTATTGAAATCAGGTACTGTGAGTTCTCAAATTTTGTTCTTCTTCAATACTGTGTTAACTATTCTAAGTGTTTTATGTTTTGACTTTAATCTTAAAATCAGCTTTTGAGTATCTACAAAGTAGCTCAATGGATATTGTTTGGGGTTGCATAGATTATATAGATCAGGTTGAGAAATGATACCTCAACAATACTGGATTTTCCAATCCCTGGGAAAGTAATAATGCTTCTTCCAAACCATGGACAATGAATAATGCTTCATTTCTTTAAATCTTTTATTTATTTCTTCAGTGCTTTTTATTTTTTTTTACAAAAAAAAATCTGTGATATTTTGTTAATCTTACCTAAGTATCTCTCTCTCTTTTTTTAGTGACATTGTAAATGGTACTTTTAAAAATTTTCAAATCTATTTTTTATTGTTTGCTATAAAAAGGGAATGAGTTTTTGTATATTGGCTTTAGCAATCAACGAACTTGCAGTTTCAATATAGGTTTACATAAGGTTAAAATATTTCTTAATAATAATGTTAAATTTTATGTACTTTTTACTTTAGAAAGTACTCATCATTTTTAGGACATTTGGTTAAATGGTTCATTAAAATTCCAGGAGTTACTGTTTAGTATAGACTCTTGCACAATACTTTAAAACTTTTGTCACTAAATGTATTTCTTTGTTGAAAGGCTCTAAATATACATTAGTGGGTGATGCAAATTTACATTTAAATTATTGACATTAAGTTCACCGAGTATGATGCAGTTCAGCCTCCAACATTTTTAGAGCAAGTCACAGGCTCCTGTATATTGACTTTATATCTGGTGATCTTGTCAATTCATTAGTTAGCTCTTTTTTGTCTGTTATTTCTTTTTTAGATTATTTCGGGTTTCTACTTAAGAAATCTTGTCATCAATGAATAGCTCTATTGTCTTATTTATCAAAGACTGACTTTTGTCTTACTGTATTCGCCAAGACTTTTTATATTTTGCTTAAAAGCTGTGTGGAAAGAAGACATCTTTGCTTTGTTCCCCATTTTTAAAAGAGAAGTGTTTATTTCTCACCATTTACTATACAGTAAGCTTGGATTTTTTTTTTGTATATTCCCTTTATTAGGTTGAGAAACTTTCCTGTTAGTACTAGTTTTGGAGTTGTTTCATAAAAATGTGTTTTAACTTGTCAAATAATTTTTGTGCATCTATGGATAGTACGTACTTTTTCTTATTCAGTCTGATAATATGATGCTCACAATGATTGCTCACAAATATTGACCCAGTGTTGCATTTGTGGAATAAACTCAATTTGGTTTTGAGATATTATTCTTTTTATATATTGCTAATATTTGTTAATATTTTATTGAAGATTTTCACATCTATGTTCATGAGAAAGAATGGGTTGTTGTTTTCTTGTTATGATGTATTTTATGGTGATAGTATTATAATGCTGGCCCCATAAAATGAGTAAAAAATGTTACTTTTTCTTTTTTTTTTCTTTTTTTGAAGAGATAGGGGAGAACTGCAATTATTTTTTCTTCAAATGTTTAGTAGACTGCCCATGTAAAACCTTTGATCCTGGTAAGGTTTTGTGTTGTTTTTTATCTTTGGAAAAGTTTATATTATATTAAAATTATATTACAAAGAGATTAGCTATTTCTCTTAATGTAAATTTTAATAGTTTGTGTGTTCCAAGGAACTGATCAATTTTATCTTTGCTATTAATTTTTTAAGCATAGAGTTACTTATAGTATTAACTTTTTAAATGTCTATGAAATTATTAGGAATGACTCATTCATTTTTTATATTGATGGCTTATTCTTCCTCTTTTATTTTCTTATTCTGCTTTTTAGTTTATTAATTTTCTTAGTCTTTTTAAAGAATCACATTTTGGTTTTCATGACTTATTTTTTTTTGTTTCACAGGTTATTTGGTATGTTATTTGGAATAATTTCAAAATATTTTGGAATTTTTTAGTTTTCCTTGTGTTACTGACTTGTAGTTTAATTTTACTGCATTCTGAGGCTTCTATTCCTTTAAATATGAACGGTGTCTTTTATGCCACAGAATGTGTTCCATCTTGGTGAATGCTGTATGCAAAATTGAGTTGAATGTGTATTCTACTGCTGTTGATGGGTATTCTACAAATGTCAATTAAGTCAATTGATTGATGGTACTGTTTAGGTCATCTGTATCCTTCTTTAATCACTGCCTCCTTAATTTATTATTGACCATACTGATGGATTTATTCCTCCTTTCAATTCTCAGTTTTTGCCTCAGGTATGTTGACGTTGAACTGTTACAGTCTTACACTTTTAGGAGTGCTTTGTCTTTAGGTAGTATCCTTGACATAGTTACTTTAGTTTTCATTTGTTTTGTTTTAGTGTTATTGTACTATCTCTCTTCATCCCTTTATTTTTAACCTTTCTGAATCTTTTAAATTGGGTTTTTTAAATAAAACATACAATTGGGTCTTTTTTGTTGTTGTTGTTGTTGTTTCAACACTAACCCTCTCTGTGTTTTAATTGGTATGTTGTTTTGATGTGTTTAGACCATTCACATTTAGAGTTGTTGCTACAATTAGATTAATGCCTAACATGTTTGTAACTACTTTCTGATTTTGGCACTTTTTGTTTCTTTTCATCCTCTGTTTCTGCATTATTTTGTTTTAATTTAATGTTTTATGTGATTTTTTTAAAAGCTTTTTCTATAGTTCGTCATTTATTTTTTGTTTTATGCTAGATATGTTTTAACCAGTATAGGAATTATATTGAATAGGCCTTTCAAAATGAGGTTTTATATTAATCTATCTAATGTTTGGACTGGGTTTAATGTTTGTTATAGTTAAATATACCAGAGGCTTCAAGTTCCTCTAATATCCCTATTTTTGTCTCCTCTCTTAGCTTCGAGGCTTCCTCATGTGCTTCTTCTCAAAAAGAGTCTGTTACTTGAAACTCTTTCAGTTGAAACCTTTTGTAATTATGATGTCATTATAATGATATCAATATTGTCTTGGTATAGTAGTAATGTATTGGAAGGGTATGCGCTGTAATCTTTCTAAGTTTCTGTGTCTTAGTAGGCCTCTTTCTCAAAAGAGTGCGGAAATATGTGATTTTCTCTATATAATCATTTGTTTCTACTTTTTTTATCCTTTTACAGGTCTCAGACTAGCCTTCCTGCCTGAGAGCTCTCCTTGCCTACTTCTGAAGTTGGCCACTGGAATGTGTTCCAGAATGTTGAATTATTTCTGAACTTGCCAATGTTTTTCTCTGTGATTAGGCCATCTGTGTTTGCTAATTGGTGCTCATTAAATTAGGCTCCTAACCTCCCACATGGGCTGGGAGATAGAGGCCCTATCTTCATGATGGTTACATTTATTCAAATGAATGGCTTCAAGGTCCTTGAGACAGACATTATTGGGCTGTAAAACTGGCAAGAGAGTTTTTAAAAAGTATGTGGAAATAATGTACAACTGTACGTTTTCTAAAGTGAATGCTCTAAGAAAAAGGAAGGTCAGGAGCCAAGACAGGGAAAGACCTGTCTAAAATTCAATCATGGCGAGGAGAAGGCCAGGAGCACTTTGGGAGTCTGAGGGGGGTGGATCACAAGGTCAAGAGATCCAAACCATCCTGGCCAACATGATGAAACCCATCTCTACTAAAAATACAAAAATCAGCTGCGTGTGGTGGCATGCGCCTGTAATCCCAGCTACTCAGGAGGGTGAGGCAGGAGAATTGCTTGAACCCAGGAGGTGGAGATTGCAGTTTGCAGTGAGCCAAGATCATGCCTCTGCACTCCAGCCTGGCAACAGAGCGAGACTCTGTGTCAAAAAAACAAACAAACAAAAAAACTGTTTTAGTCACTTGTAGAGAAAAATTGAATTAAGAACACTCTTCTACTGGCCTCTTAAAAATAAAACAAAACAAAACAAAATCCATTTATTCAGAGTGTAAAACTAACAGATTGAAATGTCATGAATTGTGCAGTTCTGATGATTCAGCTCTTGTTCCAGGCCAGAAGGCTATGATAGGTGTGAAAGGAAAGTATTTTGGGTCCCTTCAACTTGGGAACAACTCAGGGCAAATCTGCCTCCCATTCTATTCAAAGTCATCTCTCTGCTCACAGGAATAGATACATATTCTGATTGCCTTCTTTGTAAAGACCTATCAGAAACTCAAAAGAATGCAACTATCTGTTTCTCACCTACCTGTGACCTGGAAGCCCCCTTGCTTTGAGTTGTCTCCACTTTTCTGGACAGAACTGATGTGCCTCTTACCTATATTGATTGATGTCTCATGTCTCCCTAAAATGTATAAAACCAAGCTGTGCCCAGACCACCTTGGGCATGCGTCATCAGGACTTCCTCAGGCTGTGTCACAGTCCTCAAACTCAGCAAAAGAAACTTTCTAAATAAACTGAGACCTGTCTCAGATTTTCCGGCTTCACTTTTTGGTAACCACCAAAAGATTCTGAGTGGAGATGCCCTTGACCTTTGACAAATCTCCTTTAGGTGCTTGTACCAGCATGAGCTAACTTTATGGCTCAAACCAATGGGACAATTTGCTGAGGCCAGAGAGCATTCCCTCCAGAGAGTCCCTGATCTCCCAAAATTTGGTCGAGATCTAAAGTTTATTTTGGTGTGCAACTCTTCCTTTTTTTTTTTGGAGTTTTACTTGCTTTCAACAGGAAGGCAAGTTTTCCTGCTTCTGTGATGATGGAAGGCAGGTAACTCCTTTGTGGAGATTGAGCTTGCTTCCAACAGGGAAGATGAATTTTTTTTTTCTTTTTTCCTCCTTCTACAATGGTAGAAAGCAGTCTACAACCTGAGACCCAACACTAGGTAAGAAATTGGTTTGGGATTCTGTCTTGCAAATTCTTTTTAAGTGACTAAAGTTAGCATTTAACAACCAGCTGCTGTTAATTTCTGCTCACACTTAGAGCACTCAGATATCATATAATCTGTGTGATCATAGTTCATTTTGCTTAACTGTTTTATTGTTTGTTTCTGTCTTGGTCAAATCCTAAGGGAAACCCTAACTCATGGGGAACAAGGTCTCTGAAGTGAAAGGAAAATGGCCAGCAAGAGGAAAAAAAAAATTTAACTGTAACTACTAAAAGGGCTTTATTTACATAATAAGGCCACCTTTTGCCAGCCACACCAAACTGAAAGAGCAATGGCTGAACTTCTGAAATAGCAGCATTTTCTCCTAGCTGAAATATGGTAATGAGATTTAAAGATTTTTTTTTTTTAAAGAGCTCAATGGTTAAAAGTCAGCTTAATTAAAAGGTTAACATCTGAGGTGTGTGTATATGTGTATGTTTGTATTAAAAAAGCCTTTATGTTTTTTTTTGGGGGGGGGTTGCTTGTTTTTCTGTCCTAAGACCTTGTCTTTTTTTTGAGCAAATTTCTTTTTCTCAGTTGACTGAGTTCTGTTTTCACCCAATCTTCTGACTAAAATAATTTTTGCAACAAAGTCTACTTTTGGTTTTTAAAGAAGAATGTAGTTTAGACACTCAGAAATGTCTTTGTTTAAAAAAATTTTAAATGGACTGTAAAAATGTCTCTCTCTAACACCACCAGACATTTTCTCTCTGTATCTTATGAGGTAAATTTTGCTATTCGATTTTCACCTAAGTTGTTTCCTTTAATGTGCAAATTTAAGAATATTTAGCTGACAACTGCTTAGGGTTGTGAAACAGGTTATCAAGAATCTGAAGGTCTAAGATAGGAAAAAACAACAAAAAAGGGGGAGTCTTTATTTATATTTATATTTTGTTTTATTTTATTTTGAGATGTTTTGCTCTTGTTGCCCACGCTGGAGTGCAATAACGTGATTTCAGCTCAATGCGACCTTCACCTCCTGGGTTCAAGTGATTCTCCTGCCTTAGCCTCCCGAGTAGCTGTGATTATAAGCCCCCGCCACCATGCCTGGCTAATTTTTTCTATTTTTAGTAGATATGGGTTTTCACCATGTTGGCCAGGCTGGTCTTGAACTCCTAACCTCAGGTGATCTACCTGCCTTGGCCTCCCAAAGTGCTGAGATTACAGGCGTGAACCACCATGCCTGGCCAGGGGGGTCTTTACTGATCTGTGAAATGTAGTTCCATCGGCATGCCTAACATGTCTTTGTATGTGTTTATGTGTTCTGTACAAAATATGTCACTACTAAAAATATATAAAAAAGCTCTAAAGTGCTAATTAATTGGCTTTTAAAAAGTGCTTAAGTCAGATACTTAAAAAAAAAGACTAGTCAAATGCTTTTTCAATTTTATGTAACTTAAGTAAAATCTTGAGTAAATAAACTGATTTTTAAATTTTTGGTAAAGTAATATTAGAAATGTCTTAAAAATTGGCAGCATACATCTTTGTTTGCATTTATTAATCAAGCAAATTTCATACTTATCCCTGACAAATATTATAAGGTGTCAAAATTTGACATAGGGCTAGAAAACTATAACCCAGCCCAAAACAGGATATTTCCTTTTGTAATTTTTAATAAATAAGACACTGCTGTAGGTTTAATAAAAATAGCTGCATCTTGAATTAAGTAAGATTACCATAACTTCTAATCCTGTGGCTTTAGGCAGTCTGGTCCACAGATAATAAGGAGATTTTTTGGGAAAGGATAGTTACTGTTTTTGATTCAGAACTAAACTATAAACTAAGCTCCTCCCAAAGTTAGTTCAGCCTAAGCCCAGGAATTATCAAGGACAGCTTGGAGTTTAACAGCAAGATGGAGTCAGTGAGGTCAAATCGTTTTTTACTGTCTCAGTTATAATTCTGCAATGGTGGTTTCATAACTTCAAATCATGACTATCACAGTTTTCTGTGATAATAATAATAATAAATAATAATAGTAATAAATAATCTAGGTAAACAATTAAAATTGTGTAATTAGGCAAATGTAATGGGATAAATACTTCTAGACAAACTGGTCATAATTTAAAATATAAAGTTATATGAATTAAATGATATTTTATTATTTGGATATTTTTCAACAAATGTATATTGTAGAAAAACATTCTTGCTACCAAAAAAGTGTGTTCTTTCTTTTTTTTTTTCTTTAAAAGGTGAAGAAGTTTTGTCTAATTCAAAGCTTATTTAAAGGTTACATATAAAATAAGGTAAAAGGAAACAGGACTAAAACAAGATGTAAACAAAGGTATAAAAATAAGAAGGATTTTTTGAGTTAAAAAAGCTTAAAGAAAAATAATTTTATATAAGAAAGAACCTTTTATGGTAAATTTAGTCCTAAAATAAAATAACTCTTTCTTTAAAAAGAAGTGATGTTCAGAACAAACCAGAAAATCATATTATTATTAAATTTTGGTTTACTTAGAAAAAAACTGAGATAATTTTTTTTTAACTAAGGGTATTACATCCAAGCCTTTTCCTGTATGTGCGTTTAAAGTCCTTGTAACATTGAGTTAGAGGGCTTTAACTCCTGGATCTAAAAGGGACACCAAGTCCTGCTAAATCTTGAACCCTGACAGCAATTAAAGCATCATCTTCAGGCCCCCATAGAAGACGCCAGTCAAAACAAACTTCATTCCTGAGACACAGGGCAAGAAATTAAAGCTATTCAACTCCTCAAGGCCCAGGGACTATCACCGAAGAGTTGGGTGCGTCAAATTCAAAGGGCTGATTTTGAAACACTATTAGACTAAGCTCAGTTTCTCTATAAATTAATCATTAATGCCAAAGGCACACTAATGCAAAACCAGTATATGGACTCCTGTGTCAGAATAACAAGTTTTTCTTGAAGCATTAGCTAACTCTTTAATAAAGGTTATAAAAGGCTTATGGAAGTTATATTTTATAATTAATTTAAATTTTATAGGTTGAAAATTTTGAAAAACAAATGTAATTGGCTTCTTTTTTTTATGGCTTCTTGTTTAGAAAATTAAGTCTCCTCTCTCAAAGGATGAAGGTTTTTGCTTTTTTTTGAAGTCCTTGAATTATCACTTTGGTTAAATAAATGACTTTATAATGACCTGTAATCCTATTTTGTAATGTTAAGTGTTTTAAACCTTTTATATTTGACAAACTTTCCAAAATCAAATTATAAGTTATGTCTTTTCCTAACCTAATTAATACTTTAATATATTAGGTTCCCCTAAAGTCCAAAAATGACATAATTAGGCTTATTTGATATAAAAATTACACAGGAAGCATTGTCAAATATGAAATGGTGTTTGGTTTTCTTTGGTATCTATTTATATAAATATGTTATTGGTATATGTTCCAAAATTATGGGAAACTCCAGTAATTCTAGGTTATATTAGAATTTGACAAACTTTCCAATCCAATTTGTTATGTTAAAATTATTGGGTGCCACAGAGATAACAAATTTCCTTGTCAATTGTCTTTTGACTATGGCTGCCTTAAAACTGTTTTTTCATCAATGGACAATTGTCTTGTTTTGGTCCTCTTTAGAAGGTGGTTTTATAATCAGCTATAAAACTCCAACAGGTGCTCTTAAATTCAGATTTCCAATAACTTTGGAGATTGTGATACCACAACAGAGGGAAAACTTTCAGGACTCATGGAGAGGTAAAAATATTCATGAGTATCAAGTAGAACAGAAATTAACTCCATGGACTGAACCAGTCTTTTTAACTTTTTACTTAAAATATTTGCTGATCCTTTGTTTTGTTTTTCACTCATAAAACTTTTCTTTTAGGCTATTGACAGGTTTTCAAAATTTAGTATACTCCTATGAACAAAATTTGGAGCATATTTGTTTCTCTCTACCTGATTGCTCCAGAATTTGGAAGCTATTTGTGAGTATTCTTAACTTATGGCAGTACAGTTATTTGCATACATGCAAAAAGAATCTGTTTTCATTTGTAACTGGACACAGTTGGAGAAATTGATTATTTTACCAAGGCTTTGACTGGAATAGTGTGCCTTCATTTAAGGAATCAAAATTGACTTATGAAGCCAATAAAGCCTTTGGAAAACCTGGCCTCATGATTTGTCTTTAGTGAAAAGGGAAACTGGAGAGAGAAAAAAATATGCTTCAAAATGATAGTACACACATTGTTAGATTCTAGTATTGCCTAATTTTTTTTCCAATTTTATTATTCTTCACAGTTAGGGCTAAATTCTATTTTTTTCTTGGCTACAAGTCTTCAAAACAATGTTTTTAATTATTTTTTCTTTTTCTTCTTTTGTTTTCCATTTTTTCCTACTTGGCAGTCACTGAAAACTAAGCTGTATTTTCTTAAAGCCCTGCAAACTGAAGCTAGACAACTTAAACTTCAGAAGAAAGTAACAGTAACCTATTTACATACATAAGCCACTTTCATACCTGCTGGTATGGACTTCAGAGTAATGTGTGGACTGTAGAGTAATGTGGCCTATATTGATTTTTTTCAGGATTGCTCTTTGTTATTGTTTTCCTCCCTTCTTCCCCCTTATTTTCCCTTCCCTGGACATGAGGCTTCACAACTTGTTAAAAAATGAGCTTTCAGGACATACCCCTCTAGAAATAAACTGTCCTAGCCATGAGAGATCATATGAAACCTGAGACCAGACACTCATTTTCTTGTAAGGTGGTTTCTCCAAAAGATTTTTAAAAAGAAAAGGGGGGAAATGTAAAAAGAAAATATCTTGGGCCCCTTGAAGCTGAAAACCCCTCAGGGCAAATCTGCTTCCCATTCTATTCAAAGTCATCCTTCTGCTCACAGAGACAGATGCATATTCTGACTTCCTCCTTTGGAAAGACTTATCAGAAATTCAAAAGAATGCAACCATCTGTCTCTCACCTCCCTGTGACCTGGAAGCCCCTGGTTGGGGGGTGATGAGTGGTTTGCTTTTACTTTTCTCTGCCTTTCTAAACGGAACTAATGTACTTCTTACGTATATTGATTGTTGTCTCATGTCTTCCTAAAATGTATAAAACCAAGCTGTGCCCCGACCACCTTGAGCACATGTCATCAGGACCTCCTCAGGCTGTGTCACGGCCTTGGCAAAATAAACTTTCTAGATTAACTGAGACGTGTCTCAGATTTTCTGGGTTCACACAGGATTAGTATATTTTTTGAGGATATATCTGGAGGATATACTATAAAGGGTTCTTCTGAGAGCAGTTTTTGAGCTACATGGGTTCCCTGTATCCGGGCTTAAAAAATCCAGAGGAGGACAGGTGGCATTATATCACTTGTATCTGCCTCAATCTGTGTTCAGAGATCTTAAATTTTAAACCACGTATCCCTATAATATTTCAATCAGCATTCATCCCTTGTGGAAAATTATTTTTCTGAGACTCAGGACTGCAGTTCTACACATATCTAGGCTTTTTTTCTGGATTGTGCCTTAAAAATTAGAGATTCACTCAGAATATCATGACCTTTTAAATTACCAAATTTCTTGGCATCTTGATTCCATGTATTTATATTGTAAACTTCAATCATATCTTCCAAGTTGGCAGAACACTTTATACTTGAATCTTCTTCTAAAATGAGGTTTACACTTTTAAATCAATAGGCAGGTTTACCTTCTACCTGGAGACAATTTTACAAATGTTTGTTTTATTGATTTCTAATGTGTTTCTCTCTCTCTCTCTCTCACACACACACACTCTCTCTGTCACAAACACACACACACACACACACATCTCTAGCTAAATTTTTTTTCTTAAGTTTAGTATTCATTATATTTATTAAGAGGGATAGTAACATTGTTGACCCTGTTCAACTATTAAGAGGTAGATTTAAATGATAGGTTGACCTAATTTTCAATGATTTTTTTAATATAACTTGGTAAAACAATTTCGAATATCAGGCAGTTGGAAAAACAAGACCACACATTATTTCTCTTTCTTTTCTCTCTTGAAAAAATTCCTTATTTATACATACATGCACAGAACAGATTTCTGCAAAGCAAATTTTTATGCGTTAAAAAATAAAATTTGACAATAATGCCAGCAGCTTGTAATGCATCAAAAAATGAAAAAAATATATAGTTTAATATTCATTTCTTGATGTTTGTGTTAAAAATACTTAGGAGGACAAAGAAAATATAAAGTCTGTTTATGTTTGATTTAACATGTCAAATGTTTCTACATTACAAGCAGTAAAAATCGAAGCTCTTAATGTATTTGCAAGTCAAACTAAACAATTATTGTTGTATGCACTTACTCCAGGAAATGTGTTTTCTTTCAAAAGAATTTGAAGCCTTCTAACTCAGATCCCATCAGTAAACCATATGGCATTTTTCTCATACACCATTTCATAGGGAAATAGCTCATCAATTATTTATGTTTCCTTTTTGAGATTTTCCTTTGTTAATATGCATAAATAAATTTCCTTTTATTTTACAGAAAAGCAAACTAGGGGCTACGGGCAGGTAAGAAGAGATAACATTAATAATGTAGTTCTACAAAGTTATTTGTTTCTAAGTGCTTTAGAAGCTTACCCTCTGGTTATAATTTTCTCAATTTTTGAAATTACACTGAGTATTAAAGAAGCACATTACATGCTAAAGTAAAACTATTTCTTTAAATGAGAAGCCAATTTGTAGTGCTATGATCAACTAAAGATATTGTAATTGTTAGAAAGAAATTATGCATCATTCCTGTACTAATTGTCTGACTCTTATGGCAATGTTGTGCTGTTGTAAGGTATAGAAAGGTTTAGAAAACTTCCATGTGATTTTAGTAACATTCTGCCCTCTTTGAATCTAAAATGTATGTGTTTTTTGTGACAATGAATAAAATAACCATCTTCAATTAATTAAATATAGTTTTCACAATCAGCTTTGGTTAACTAATAATTATGAAAATGAAAACTGACTTAATATAAAACTGAATTTGTCAATTTATCCAGATGGCAGTTATTTATATTATCTACTCGGACAGAAACATAGCTTTTATTTTAAATACTCAAGATGGTTCAGCCATGTCATCTAAAATTTCACTTTGTACCCCACATTAAAATGAATCATGGTTTGTTAATTGTAGATTTAATCTCTAAATATCTTAACAATCTGAAGGCTTAACCCCTTTGCCTTCCTATTTTCAAGTAAAAATTGCTTCTTTTGGTGGAAAAGATGAAGCAGAACAGTAGTTGAGCGTTTTCGCATCTGGTTTGGCTGTAGGTTCACATCATTCCCTTTGTTTCAAGCCATGCACACTGTGAAGTGTATTTTTACTTCCAAAGACATCTAAGAATAATTAATATTAATATAAGTGGTATAATCATGATGAAATAAATCACTGATAGCAAAAGAGTTTAAATATTTGTTTACTTGTAAGAATCTATTATAAAAGTAAAAATTTGACAAAGTGTTACCAAATATAAATGATCAATTAATCACTGTAATTTCCTTAGTCACTTTTTCCTAGTGTATAAATTTGTTTCTAAATAGAGTTATGACACATTTTTGGGGGCTGATTTTACATTGTGAATTTTCTTGCCCAATAATTATGTTTATACATTTAATTTCTAATTACTAGTAATTTATTAGTAATTGGTAATTATAAATAATTTGTAATTTATTAGTGTAATCTATGAAACAAATCACTGGCAGTTTAAGTCATGCTTCTCCTTGCCTAAATGGATGAGCATATATTCCCAGAGGAGTTGTGTTTCCTATGTTTATAGAAAGGTCATTTCTTTAGACTATAAGTATCTGGTCTCTTTCATAAGGATACCAATGTCTTGTACAATTTTTTATAACTAATTGAAAATAAATGAACCTGTCATGCCCATTTTAAGTCAGCGTAATAAAACAGTAATTATAATTATATCAGTAACCCAGCATTTAAACATATGCTGCTCTTCTCAAACTATTGTGAAATGAGGACTTGAAAGCATCGCTCTGACTGACCTTATTAAACTGTACCACACTTCATTATGCACTTTACCTCCTAAACCTTTGACTTCTCGTATTTAGATATGAATTCTGAATTATCATTAATTAAAAGCAAATACTTAGGTAATGGTTCAGATATTAATAAATTAATGCAATTTTGCTTTCTAAAATCCCATATATACTGTACATGATAGATACGGCCCTGGTATAATTTTTTCTTTTATTTATTTATTTATTTATTTATGTATTTATGTATTTATTTATTTATTTTTCTTTAAGTTCTGTGGTACATGTGCAGGATGTGCGGGTTTGTTACATAAATAAACGTGTGCCATGGTGCTCTGATGCACCTATCAACCCTTCACCTAAGTATTATGCCCAGCATGCATTAGCTATTTTTTCTGTTACTCTCCCTCCCCTCGCCACCCCTGACAGGCCCCAGTGTGTGTAGTTTCCTTTGCCCTTCCTGTGTCCATGTGATCTCATTGTTCAGCTCCCACTTAGGATTGACAACATGTGTCATTTGGTTTATGTTCCTGGGTTAGTTTGCTGATGATAATGGCTTCCAGCTTCATCCATGTCCTTGCAAAATACATGACTATGTTCTTTTTTATGGCTACATATAATTCCATGCTAAGTATGTACCACATTTTCTTTATCCAGTCAACCACTGATGGTTATTTGGGATTCCATGGCTTTGCTATAGTGCTGCAATGAACATACAAGTTCATGTGTCTTTATAATAGAATAATGTATATTCCTTTGGGTATATACCCAGTAATGGCATTGCTGGATCAAATAGCACTTCTGGTTTTAGGTGTTTGAGGTATCACCACACTGTTTTCCACAATGGTTGAACTAATTTACTTTCCCACCAACAGTATACAAGCATTCCTATCTCTCCACAGCCTCGCCAATATCTGCTGTCTTTTTAATAATCACCATTCTGACAGGCGTGAGATGGTATCTCATTGTGATTTTAATTTGCATTTCTCTAATGATTAGTGATGTTGAGCTTTTTTTATATGTTCATTTGCCCCATAAATGTCTCCTTTTGAGAAGCGTCTGTTCATGTCCTTTGCCCACTTTTTCATGGGGTTGTTTGCTTTTTTCTTGTAAATGTGTTTAAGTTCCTTGTAGTCGCTGGATATTAGACTTGTCAGATGGGTAGGGTGCAAAAATTTTCTTCCGTTCTGAAGGTTGTCTGTTCACTCTAATGATAGTTTCTTTTGCTGTGCAGAATCTTTTTGTTTTAATGAGATCCCATTTGTCAGTTTTTGCTTTTGTTTTTGCAATTGCTTTTGACATTTTTGTCAAGAAATGTTTGCCCATGCCTATGTCTTGAATGGTATTACCTAGATTTTCTTCTAGGGTTTTTATAGTTTGAAGTTTTACATTTAAGTCTTTAATCCATCTTGAGTTAAATTTTGTATAAGGTGTAAAGAAGAGGTCCAGTTTCAGTTTTCTGCATATGGCTAGCCAGTTTTCTCAGTGCCATTTATTAAATAGGAAATTCTTTCCCCATTGCTTGTTTTTGTTTGGTTTGTTAAAGATCAGATATTTGTAGATTACTATCTTATTTCTGGGTTCTCTAGTCTGATCTGTTGCCCTATGTGACTGTTTTTGGACCACCATGCTGTTTTGGTTACTATTGCCTTTCAGTATAGTTCAAAGTCATGAAGTGTGTTGACTCCAACTTTGTTCTTTTTGCTTAGGATTATCTTGTCTATAAGGGCTCTTTTTTGTTTCATATACATGTTTAAATAGTTTTTTTTTTCTAATTCTGTTAAGAATGTAAATGGTAGTTTGATGGAAATAGCGTTAAATGTATAAATTACTTTGGGCAGCATGGCCACTTTCACAATACTGATTCTTACTAATCATGAGCATGGAATGTTTTCCCATTTGTTTGTGTCCTCTCTAATTTCCTTGAGCAGTGGTTTGTAGTTCTTCTTGAAGAAGCCCTTCGTTTCCCTTGTTAGTTGTATTCCAAGGTATTTTGTTCTCATCGTAGCAATTGTGAATGACAGTTCATTCGTTGTGGCTCTCTGCTTGTCTGTTGTTGATGTATAGGAATGCTTCTGGTTTTGCACATTGACTTTGCATCCTGAGACTTTGCTGAAGTTGCTTATCAGCTTAATAAGCCTTTGGATTGAGACGATGAGGTTTTCTAGATATAGAATCATGCCATCTGCAAGCAAAGACAATTTGACTTCCTCTCTTCCTATTTAAATACCCTTTATTTCTTTCTCTTGTCTGACTGCCCTGTCCAGAACTCCCAATACTATATTGAATAAGAGTGGTGAAAGAGGGCATCCTTGTATTTTGCCAGTTTTCAAGGGGAATGCTTCTAGCTTTTACCCATTCAGTATGATATTGGCTGTGTGTTTATCACAAATGGCTTTTATTATTTTGAGTTATGTTTTTTCAATACTTAATTTATTCAGGGTTTTTAATGTGAAGGGATGTTGAATTTTATCAAAGGCCTTTTCTGCATCCATTGAGATAATTATGTGGTTTCTGTCATTGGTTCTATTTATGTGATGGATTACATTTATTGATTTGCGTATGTTGAAACAGCTTTGTATCCTGGGGATGAAGCCAACTTGATCATGGTGGATAAGCTTTTTGATATCCTGCTGGATTCAGTTTACCAGTACTTTATTGAGAATTTTCACAATGATATTCTTCAGGGATATTGGCCTGAAGTTTTCTTTTTCAGTTGTATCTCTGTCAGATTTTTGTTTCAGGGTGATACTGGCCTCATAAAATGAGTTAGGAAGGAATTCCTACTTTTCAATTGTTTGGAATAGTTTCAGAAGAAATGATACCAGCTCCTCTTTGTATCTCTGGTAGAATTCAACTGTAAATTCGTCTGGTCCCAGGCTTTTTCTGGTGGGTAGGTTATTTATTGTTGCCTCAATTTTAGAACTCCTTATTGGTCTATTCGGGGATTCAACTTCTTCCTGGTTCAGTCTTGGGAGGGTGTATTAGTCCAGAAATGTATCCATTTCTTCTAGATTTTCTAGTTTATTTGCATAGAGGTGTTTATAGTATTCTCTGATGGTTGTTTGTATTTCTGTGGGATCAGTGGTAATATCCCCTTTATCACTTTTTATTGTGTCTATTAGATTCTTCTCTCTCTTATTCTTTATTAATCTAGCTAGTGGTCTATCGATTTTATTAATTTTTTCAAAAATCCAGGTCCTGGATTTGTTGATTATTTGGAGAGTTTTTGTGTCTCTATCTCCTTCAGTTACACTCTCATCTTGGTTATTTCTTGTCTTCTACTGGCTTTTGGGTTTATTTGGTCTCGGTTCTCTAGTTCTTTTAGATGTGATGTCAATTTTAGATCTTTCTAGCTTTTTGATGTGGGCATTTTGTGCTATAAATTTCCCTCTTAACACTGTTTTAGCTGTATCCCAGAGATTCTGACACATTGTCTCTTTGTTCTCAGTAGTTTCAAAGAACTTTTTGTTTTCTGCCTTAATTTCATTATTTACTCAGGAGTCATTCAGGAGCAGGTTGTTCAATGTCTATGTAGTTGTGTGGTTTTGAGTGAGTTTCTTAATCTTTAGCTCTAATTTAATTGCGCTGTGGTCTGATAGACCATTGTTATTGTTTCAGTTTCTTTGCAATTGATGAGGAGTGTTTTACTTCCAATTATGTGATCAATTTTAGAGTAACTGCCATGTGGCACTGTGAAGAAAGTATACGCTGTTGTTTTTTGGTGAAGAGTTCTGCAGATATCTATTGGGCCCACTTGATCCAGAGCTAAGTTCAAGTCCTGAATCTCTTTGTTAATTTTCTGTCTCAGTGATCCATCTAATATTGACAGTGGGATATTAAAATTCTCCCACTATTATAGTGTGGGAGTCTAAGCCTCTTTCTAAGTCTCTAAGAACTTGTTTCATGAATCTGGCTACTCTTGTATTGGGTACATTTATATCCAGGATAGTTATATCTTTTTATTGAATTTAACTTTTACCATTATGTAATGTCCTTCTTTTTTTTTAATCTTTGTTGATTTAAAGTCTGTTTTGTTCAAAACTAGGATTGCAACCCCTGCTTTTTTCTGCTTTCCATTTGCTTTGTAAATCTTCCTCCATTCCTTTATTTTGAGCCTATGTGTGTCTTTGCATGTGAGATGGGTCTCTCAAATACGGCATACCGATAGGTCTTTATGTTTTATTCAGCTTACCATTTTGTGTTTTTTAATTGGGCCATTTAGCCCATTTACATTTAAGGTTAATATTGTTATGTGTGAATTTGATCCTGTCATCATGATGCTGGCTAGTGATTTTGCAAACTTGTTAATGTAGTTGCTTCATAATGTCATTTATCTTTGTATTTCAGTGTGTTTTTGTAGTGGCTGGTAATGCTTTTTCCTTTCCATATTTAGTGATTCCTTCAGGAGCCCTTGCAAGGCAGGCCTGGTGGTGATGAATTCCCTCAGCATTTGCTTGTCTGGAAAGGATCTGATTTCTCTTTAGCTTATGAAGCTTAGTGTGGCCAGATATAAAATTCTGGATTGGAAATTTTTTTTTTAATGTTGAATATTGGCCTCCAATCTCTTCTGGCTTATAGGGGCTTTCTGCTGAGAGGGCCTCTGTTAGTCTGATGGGCTTCATTTTGTAGGTGACCTGGACTTTCTCTTTGGCTTCCCTTAACATTTTTTTCTTCACTTCAACCTTGGAAAATATGATGATTATGCGTCTTGGAGTTGATCTTCTCATGGAATGTTTTACTGGGGTTGTCTGGATTTCCTCAACTTGAATGTTGGCCTGTCTTGTAAGGTGTGGGAAGTTCTCCTCGATGATATCCTGAAGTATGTTTTCCAGGGTGGTTCCATTCTTCCTGACTCTTTCAGGTACCCCAATTAGTCATAGGTTTGGTCTTCTTACATAATCCCATAGTTCGCAGAGGTTTGTTTGCTTGTTTTCATTCTTCTTTTTTTCTAATCTTGTCTGCCTGTCTTATTTCAGCAAGACAGTATTCCGGCTCTGGGATTGTCTCTTCTGCTTCATCTATTTGGCTATTGATATTTATGGTTGCATTGTAAAGTTCTTGTGTTGTGTTTTTCAGCTCCATCAGATCATTTATGTTCCTTTCTAAACTGGTTATTCTGGTTAACAGCTCCTATAATATTTTATCATGGTTCTTGGCCTCTTTGCTTGGGTTAGAACATACTCCTTTAGCTCAGCAAAGTTCATTATTACCCATCTTCTAAAATCTGCTTCTGTCAATTCATCTGTCTCAGCCTCTGCCCAGTTCTGTGCCTTTGCTGGAGAGGTGTTGTGATTATTTGGAGGAGAAGAGGCACTCTAGATTTTTGAATTTTCACCCTTTTTGCATTGATTTTTTCTCATCTTTGTGGTTTATCTATCTTCAATCTTTGAGGCTGCTGACCTTTGGATGGGTTTTTTGTGGGGTCTTTTTTTGTTGATGTTGTTGTTGTTTTTTTCTATTTGTTTCTTTTTCTTTTAACAGGCCCCTTTTCTGCAAGTTGCTGCAGTTTGCCAGGAGTCCACTCTAGACCCTGTTTACCTGTCACCCAACTACCCACACCTGGAGGTATCACCACAGGAGGTTGCATAACAGCATAGATGACTCCCTGCTCCTTCCTCTGGCAGCTCTGTCCCAGAGGGGCACTGACCTGATACTGGCCAGAACTCTCCTGTATGAGGTGTCTGGAGACTTCTGTTGGGAGGTCCCACCCAGGCAGGAGGCATGGGAACAGGGACCTGCTTGAAGAAGCGTCTGGCTGCCCTTTGGCATACCAGGTTCGCTGCACTGGGGGAAATCCCTCTTATCTCTACTTCCCAGCAGCCCCGGTATTATTTATGAAAATGTATTACATTGGGCCGGGTGCGGTGGCTCACGCTTGTAATCCCAGCACTTTGGGAGGCTGAGGCAGGTGGATCACGAGGTCAGGAGATCGAGACCACGGTGAAACCCCGTCTCTACTAAAAATACAAAAAATTAGCTGGGCGTGGTGGCGGGCACCTGTAGTCCCAGCTACTCGGAGAGGCTGAGGCAGGAGAATGGCATGAACCCGGGAGGCGGAGCTTGCAGTGAGCCGAGATCGCGCCACTGCACTCCAGCCTGGGTGGCAGAGCGAGACTCTGTCTCAAAAAAAAAAAAAAAAGAAAAGAAAATGTATTACATTATTCATGACACAAATCTTATGGACTGATATTCTCTTGTCTCTTTAATAGTTTCTTTAATTCTGATCACTTTTTTTCCAATTTTTCTTCCCTAAATGATAAAAAGGTGATGTGATTTGATTGGTTGCTGCCCTGACCATTTTGTGGAATACAGTTTACAAGTGGACAAATTTATGTGCGCTATGATTTAAAATTCACTCCTATATTTTCAGCTTACCAAAGCAAGTTTTGCTTCTCTGCATCTGTAGCTAATTGTGCTGGATATTTTTCATTTAGCTTCCAAATCCACTATTTGTCATTCTGCAGTTTTCTGCCCCAGGGATTGACCACTAAGACTGTGCTAACAAGTTGTCTTTTCCTCGTTGAGTTGCATTTTGGCCAACCAAAATTAAAAGACAGGAGAAATAAGATATTAGTGTGTTTATTCCTTCAGCATACTCTTTGTTCAAATATCGCACGTTGGTGTGTTCCTCTAGCAAAAGCCACAACCCCTATCAGGTGACCCTCTGCACTTGCTGAGTTATCTTGATGCTTCCCTCCTTTTGCCCTTCAGTCTAGATTTTAATGACACCATTTCTTGCCACTGTTTCAAAATTCCTTTATAAACAATTAACGTTTAAAAATTACTTCCAGTTATGCAGATTGAGTGAGCGACTTGTTCTTAGGGACCCTGATTGATACAACTGTTGATTGAATCTTCTTCGGATGGAACATTTCTAAGAAAACGGATGTAATGGGGATATTTGCACAGTTATTTTTGGCACAGCTTTAGTGTTTAAAGTCTAATCTCATACAGAGCTTGATTAGAAAAGCTTTAGAGTTGGTAAATGAAATGATATTTTGCTAGTGAAATTTCAATTGTTTAGTATTTTGGTTTTTTCTGGTCAAAACTAAAAAGTGAATACAAATGTATACACACAAACACACACACACAACTGAATTCTACATGGGCTGCAGATTAAATATGTTTAAGAAATTTGGTAATTATATTTTTACTCATTAGCAAAAGCAATTGAAATTAAATAGATATTTTTCTTTACCTTATTTTGATTTCAATCCATTGTTTAAAAAAGAAGTACAGCGGAAGGGTCACCTACCAGAGATCTGAAGTCAACTTCCAGTAAATAACCAAATTCAGTCATCTTTAGATTTCCTGCAAATAATCTCTAATCATGTTTTCAATTGTATATATTCAGGATGTAAAATGAGGAAGCAGATTTGTACTGTTATATAAAAAACATATCTAGGAAATACATGGGGTTAAGTCTCAAAAGGGAGAGTCTTAATTGGACTGTGTTATTTAACTCATCCTCTCTCTATGAAAACATTTCTGTTTTCTGTTTTATATTTTCATATAACCTAACATTATCTTGAATTATTTTATTAGTGCACTTTTTTCTTCCTCCAATAGAATTAAAATTTAAAAAGTCTAGGAACCTTATTCATTTTGTTGACTATTCATTCAAAATTTTTAGGAAGTTTTTACACCATTGTATGCACCCATTTTAACTAATAGATGAAAATAGTATTTCTAATATATTTATGTAGGATACAGTAAATTCCTCTTCAAAGTTTAGCCTGTTAACTTCCGTTAAAATTCAAGAGGGAGAAAAATTGTTAAGTATAATGAGTTCTGAGTTCCTCTTCAAAGAACCAATATGTCAGTATCTTCAACTTCTCTCTTCTTTGTTCTCCATTTTAAAGTTTAACTTCCTCATTCTCTATGTCTCTTTGCACCCAGTTTCAGTAAACAATCCCCTCCAAGCCTCTATCACCTATTCTGTCCTTAGTCATCCTTAATCACTTTTTCGGGCCTTAGTCATCCTTAGTTACCTATCTGTAAACCGTCCTTCCTGCCGAAATTACTCACCCCGCCACTCCAGCTCATACCCTTGCTCTCTTTAAAATAGCCAATTAGAATTAGCTTCCACTGTGTGGTCCAACCCTAGCCAATAGGGGAAAGACACAGCAGTAGGGACTAGCTGCGTTAGGAATAAGACCCCCTTCCCATGCCTGTAGTCCCAGCTACGCGGGAGGCTGAGGCAGGAGAATGGCGTGAACTCAGGAGGTGGAGCTTGCAGTGAGCTGAGATCGCACTACTGCACTCCAGCCTGGGTACAGAGCGAGACTCCGTCTCAAAAAAAAAAAAATAAAAGTAAAAAAGACTCCCTTTCCCTCCCTTGCCCGGTGTGCTCTCGCCATTTTTCCATGCATAAGTTGCATCCTTCTATAGAAGTAAATTCCCTTGCTGAGAAAACTTTTGCCCGAGTGTTATTTTCACTTGGCTTCACTGAGCATTAACTTACAACATTTAGAAAAAACAAACTAAGAATTGTTGCCCTCAAAATTTGGAAAAAAATTATTGAAGCACAATCCTATATATTCCTCCAAAATAACTGTCAGATTGATTTGAGATGTAAATATAAAAATAAAATTATAAATGAGTTTAAAAAAAGCTAAAAATAAATGAACATATCATTATTGCATGGTTGTTTTAAAATAAGAAAGAAATATAAAAAATATACTCTCTTTTGGGCAGGTAGATATTTTATAAAAATTTTTGGTAAAATAAAAGTGATTTAATAAATTAAGTGTTTTCTTAATTTATTACTTAAAAAAACACATTTCTCAAAAGATTTTATGACACATTCAGTAGTATAATATTTAACATATGTGTAACAATTACTATGATTCAAATAAAACATCGCTTTTCTAAGGACTTCTATATCATGCCCTTAAATAGACAGCTGCAAAAATAGTAGATATCTTATGTGTCTTCATTAAAAAAAAAAAATCAGAGAAAAGATGATTATTTAAGTTAAAAAATAGAATTAAGTGTTAACAGTACATATGATTTAATTAAAGTAATTAAAATAATTTAAAATTATCAAAAATAGTTGTATAGTAATTAAAAGTTACTATATATAATATATATATATAAAATATATATATTTACTATAAGTTACTAAATATAATTTATATACGAAATATAATTAAATTAAATTACTGTGATTTAATTAAAATATTTGTATAGTAATTACATTTTTTTCATTTAAATTTAAATGCAAGTATAAAAATAAACTTTGAAAGAGAAAAAACAGCAGTGGAAAAACCTAAGTGAATTCTACAAAAAAAATTGGTTACAGTCAAAAGTCTATTATTTTCAGACACATTAAACATTAGTAATTCTGTGTTCATTGCTTAATACAACTGATAATAAACTTTTATATTTAAAGCAAAGAGTTCTTTGATTATTAGTGTAATGTGGTACGAGGCCTGAAATCAATTCGTACATGTCAGTTAGTACATGTACCTTTCATCTGGAGAAAACTAGGAGCTCCTTAAATGCAAATTTCTCTTCACATTTTGCTCTTGCAGATAAGGTTCCCTAGCTGAAAATCCTCTTCATCATAGTGATCAGACACAATACCTACTTATCTTTGAATTGTGGGCTTCAATTCCTTGATGGCTAGCAGAATTTTTCAAACAATCCCATGACATCCTCTCCTGTGAGAATGAGAAGTCACCTCACCTCATTTTACTACAAAAATTAGTAGTAGATTGACATAATTTAATATGTTTCTCTTTAATGAAATATGATAAAATATTTAAAATATGTTTGTGCAATGGACAAGGTGGAATTTTAAGTGAATAGCATTGTATTGCATATCAAATTCATTGAACAAGATTGTGAGCTCTGAAGCTTCTTGGATAATGCAGACACTTGCCTCTCTCCTGCTGACATGACATTAGGCAGTGCAAATAAAAAAGTGATATTTTTTATTCATGTTGCTTTATCTATACTATCTATTTGTCATCACTGTTCGGGAGGAATTTCAGCATTCAAAATGTTATAGGATGTTTTAGGTTGCAAATTATTGAGGTGCTACGCTGCTAGCATTGCTTTTTACAGCCTCCCAGTAATGAAGCTAAACATACCTAAAATGCTGAACAAAGGTTTTAAATGTTCTGTATTTGTAATTTTAATAGAAAATTTTAAAAGAATATGTATTTTAAAATATAGGTAGTATTTCTATTCTCTAAATCAATGCAGACAAGGGAAAATTCTATAGGGCAACATGGAGTATAATATTGTTTATAATGTAAAATAACATATATACTATGACTTCACATTCATTATTTGAATCTAATCAGTTCTTGAAACATATTAAATAGTAATAGTAAATTTTCAGAGAATAGAAACTTGTATTCCATTATATTAAGTGGTAAAATAATAACAAATCTCTAGTTCGTTTAAAAGCTTAAATCAATCTCTCCCCAAAGCATTAAAACCATTTTAAATTTCTGTATAACTTACCACTAAGGATTTCCTCAAATTATATAGCATTCCTAGAATGAGTTGTTTAATTAACTCTTAATTAGCATGTGTGTGTTATGTGTGCATGTATCACTTTATCAATACGATATCAATAATTGTTTTATCCAACTTCACAAATATGCTCAAATAATAATTAGAAATGGAATGATACATTACAGTTACAAAATAAAATAACATTCACATACATAAAACAAAAAGGAGATTAAAAATGGCTTCTGTGATCAATTTGAGAAGTGAGAAAATGAATAAGTTTTGGTGTTCACGAGAGGAAGTGGAAAGCGATAGTAACTTGCTGTTAGGCAGTGGTTTGAATGGAGAGTGCTTGTAAAGGTGGGAAGGCAAATGCTACGAAAATATCTGTTGAAACAATAGATGCATGAGACAATATCTTATTAGGAGAATGGATGGACTGCAAGTGTAATGCAAGTCATTTTCCCTCCTATGAAGTTGTAATTATGTAAACATTTTCACTAGTGCACGCACAGGATTAGTTATAGTGGGTTTCTATTTAGTGAATTTTGGACAAATATTTTGATCTGCTTTATTAAAACAGAAAAATAAGAGTTTATGAGAGGAAGAAATATATATATATACACACATCAATTTGTTTTTTGCTGTCTATGTATTTCTCTATATATTTTATATATAAATATAAACTTTAATGTATTGAATAAGAGATAGAACAACTCCAAATTGCTTAGCTTTTCTATTGCCAAAGCCAAAAGCTTCTAACAAACTAAATCCATTATCTGGAGGCAGTGACTTGGGCAATGTCAGAGAGATCATTGTTCAAAGCTAAAACATTGATTGATAAAATCAAAGAATATGTGTGAAAATCACCTCAATATTTGTTAGTGAATATTCTGATTCCACATTTTTACTGTAATTCCTTTTTTTTTTTAGTGAGCCCCAGAACAGTCCATTAGGGTCAGTCTGCCCAGGTACCATTTAATACCTCATCTTGTGTACTCTGATCTTACAAGTTAGAGTAATGTCCTGGCCGTTCATGTTGCTCCTCTGTTAAAATATTGATTCAATATGGCCCTTCAGATGTAAAATAAATGTAGAACAAAAAGTTTTAGATGTATCTAACTTATGGATTACTAGATTTTGCTGGACTCTTCTGATACATCCTTAGTATTTTTCTTAGTATATTAGAATTTCCAAGCTGTCAGTGGATTCTGACATGTGGCAGGTTGTGTCAGACCTCTGTTCCAAGAACCCAAATCCTATCACATGTTATAGGACACAGATGGGTTAGTGCTAGGCAACTGAAGGTATTGAACAATGTTGCCAAATTGAGGAAGAACTGTGTAGAGCAAAGAATGTTCTGAGGAAGGACCAAATAAATAGAAGATTTTTTGCGTGACTTTAAAATATAGTGCAAAAAATAAAAAGTATTTTGGCAAAGTCCATTTCCCAATGTTCACTTCTAAATAAATCTAAATTAATTCAAACATCTTTGCACGGTGCCTGTGAAATGTGGGGACTTTGGGGGCATTATTTAAGTCTAGAATCAGGAATTAATTTAAATGATAATGAATAATATATCTGGAATAGGCAGGTTTAAAAAATAATAGTTTATTTGCAAAGGTGTCTTCGTTTTAATTTGTCCTTTTCTCATTGTACTAGTTCTCTTGAAGTTTTATTTTATCATGAAAATCATACAAGAGAGGAAATGCTTTGGACTAATATTTCTGCAAAGTAAATTGGAACTACTTCAGTTTGTTGTACAACTGTCAACTTAAAAATATATGGACTTTTCCTGAAAACCAGGCAAAACAAACAAACATGAAAAAACAGACTATAGATATTTTCTGCTGCTTTCTTTCCTGAGGAATTAGCTAACTGCATCCTGTGTTCAATTTAGACTTTGGAGCCATCATTTTTCCAGTAGACTACCTGGTTGGTTTTCCTATATCCCCTGAGGTAAATTTAATGTTTATGGAGCATGTATAGTTATCAGTGCTTTCTAGTTAAAATCACAAAACTTTACCTTCCTTTCTCTCCTACTGCTGCAAAATTTTTAGAGTGTATCGCTTCCTTTGAGTTCCAAGTAATGACTCAGTCAATGCTTGCAGTTTGTTCCTTTGGGCTATTGATTGGTGTTTCCAGATTATTAACTTTCTCTACTAATTTGTCCAATGTAGATTTCAAACCTTTATGCCCTCTTTGCATACTATTTGTCTTTTTGCCAATTTCCATTAGTAGGGCATGAGTGCAAAGCCACTAATGACAGTTCCATTGGTTCATTTGATTGCTGTACTACCCACAGAATGCTGCGGGTATTGACTGGGAAAAAGTAACTCAGTGTATTGTTCATATTGACAATTCTCCCGGCTCACTTGATCCAATTCTAACCATTCTAAAGCTTTCTCAGTCAAAGCACATAAATCACGTATCTTTCCTGCAGATCAACCATCTTGCATCTTGATGACCGAATATCTGGATCTAGTCTGTCTATATTTCATTTCATTGTGTGATGCCGGGTTTACTTCGTTTGAAGTAAAGAACATTATAATGAGTTTTTGAAGATTTCTGGGTGGATCAAGTTAATTGACTGTTCAATTTTTAATGCCAGACTTCAATGTAGTGACAGATATATTTTAAGATATTGGTAGAAAAGGTATAATTTAGAATCAAAATTACTGTATTAATTAATAAATTAATTGAAATAGGAATAACTTTTAGCTATGAAACTTTTGCATTGAGAACTATGCTCTTATATTACAGTTATGACAGTTTATGCTTTTTTATATGACAGTTTATTTTTTTATATACTTTTTAAAATATAGTTTTGTTTATAATTCTTTTCACGTGCATTTTTTGTTTACTTAACAGTATTTAAGTTACTCATGCTATGAATAACTGTCCAACAGGCATCAAATATGTGAATCAAAGTAAAAAGCTTCACTTAAGAAATTATTATTTTATGTCACTAAGGGCCATTGTAGGGAATGATACCTGTAATCAGTTGATCATACTGCTTTTATCATAATAAAGCACACATTTCTGAAGACAAAACATTCAAACCACATCACTATGCATAAATGAAATTCAATATAAATGAAATGTGTGTCTTTATCATGTTAAACCTAAAACATTATGAAAGTGTTTGAATTTTCTTAAATTACTACTTAGAGTTATATTGTTCTGAGTTAACATTTAGGGCTGTTTTTTCATTCTGAACAGGACACTGAGACCAGATTAGAACTTAATAAGAGAATGTTAGTCATTAAGACTTAATAGCATCACTTTTACTCTGCCATGTTCTTGCATTGCTATTCTAAAATATTCATATACTTTGTACAAGGTATCAGCAAGTGGGGGTCTCAAGCATTAGGCTAAAGAACCTCACAGAAAATCAATGCAAATTAAAGCTATTTCCTTGGAATCAAAATTAACTTCTTTGATCTTTGCAGACAGAACTTTGTTTTTATGAGGTAAAACAGTTCGAATATTAGAAAAAAAGGAAAAAATTAAATTTATCCATGTTTTTCTATAATAAAGCATAACCATTATGTTTTTGTATGAAGTCAATCAATCAAATAACACACTTGCTTCTATCTTTGTTAACTCTTTTGAAATGGTATTATCTTAAGAAAAATAAGAAGACCAAAGGCCTAAGAATGCTAGACATCTAAATGTTTGTGTGTCTAAACAGCACTAGGATTTAGACTAGTTTCAAAACTTTTCCATGTACCCAATCCCAAGACTAGGACGTAGTCACTGAACTCCTTGAGCACTAACATTAAAAACTGGAACTAATATGAATATTTCTTATATCCATGAGTTTAGTTACATGATTTCCTAAGTATAGAAAGGAAATATACTTTAACAAAAAACTCAGCACATAGTTACTTCTCACAATTAAAATTTATTGATTGGTATATATAAAATCCCAAGTAAGAATAAATATTATCATAATATAAAAAGCTAAGATTTAAATCTCAAGACAGACTATCTATAGATATATCAACTTATATAAATATTACAATAATAAATATTCCCATACTAACAAAACTAGAATAATAAATTTTAAAAACCAATAAAAGTAAAGTTTTAGTATCATATGTACTTGGAAATGCCATTCCAAAATACTCTAGTATTAAATTAAAGTAGTTAGAAATAATTTTCCACCAACATGAAAATATGTCAAGACTCAAGATATCATCAAATAAGACACGAAGTCTGGAGCAAAAGACATTTTTATAATAGCAGATTATCAGTTATTATTATAACTTACACTAAATGCTCAATTTTCTTCTCTTCCTTCCCCTCTCCTTCTCCTCTACTGTTTTATGTAAAGAGGATACCCAATAGTAAAAACCAATTTTTATAGCTTCGATAAAAGGCAATAAGCTAATTTAAGTAAAAACTTGGGTTTAGAGAACTAATGCAGTTTTTAAAAAATATTAGAATATTTAAAAATTGACGAATCAATCATATCCACCGAAGACATTACAGGGTATCTGATTTACTGATCTTAGATGTTTGGGGGGAAAAGCTGAATTGTCTTTTTAGAGGACTTCAAATGAACACTGGTAACAAATCTTTTACGAATATTTAGAAAGTTTGCAAGTTTATAAGATAATTCAATTCTTCAGTGACTGACTGTAATAAAAATATTTGTATATCTGTCTATGATGTAAGGGATATAAATAGCTGCTCTTAAAAACATCAGCATTGACTCAAGGCAGACAACTTTGTTCTCTGCCTCCTCGTGAGTCAAATGGAGACAGTCACGCCTCTTCCTGCTTTTTTCACAGGAACAGAGGTGTCCTCACACTCTTGTCAGGTATGCACCAGCAGGATGGGATGTAAATCAAACTTATGGAAAATATATTTTTGTTTAAGATTCTGCTAAGCTCCTGCTTCTACATTATTCTAACTCCTATGGCTAAGAGCCATTTGCTTCCCTTTTCTAATACTAATGTAACACTAATCCTATCTCAGAACTAAGAGAATGCAGGAGTTTCTAGTTTAAAACTCAGCAATTTAGAATTGTCAGTTCTATGTTCGGTAATATTCTGACCTTTTCCCTCCAGTTTAATTGAGTTCCTACTACTCTTCTAGTTGTGAGAAACTAGCATCACTGCCTCTGAAAACTGTCAGAGACAAGTCCTCTGCTGGTTTTAGAGATGGTAACTTAAATAAAAATCAGTAAGTGTTGAAGAAAGTAGTATATTTCAGGAGGGTGAAGTTAATAGGAATGAAATGCCAGGAAGGCTTATATAATGTTATGTCTGGAAAGCGAAAATATTTACTGTAAGTTTGGAACTATAGGATGAACTACAAACAAGGTTTTAAGAGAGAACTGAGTAGTAAGAACATGTCTAATGACTAGAATCAAGTGTGTATTAGTGTACAAAATCAGAATCTGATTAAGTATAGATGTCGGCAGATCCTGACGCTCCAGCAGCGGGAGTGATCAAGATATTCTTTTGACCTAGATAATGCAAACTTTTGCCAGTTGTCCTACATTTTTGAGAATTAGGAACATTGGATGGGGGTTATTTCCAAGCCACAAATAACCTTAATCTATCAAAGAATATAGTAGTCAATCAAGTAAGTATCTGCATTCTTATTCTTTCAAATCTTAAAATATGGCAGTGAAAGGCAGCAGAGATATTAAAAAATGAAGGTGGGGAAGTAAAAGGAAGTTTTGAGTTTTGACATAGGGAACTTTTTTCCTACTTGACTCTAGTGTCTAAAACAAAGCAATAGCTCAATATTTCATAAAGATTGGTTGGTGGAACAATTGATCAAACTGTATGACAATGGAACAGAAAACCAGGAGACCCCAAAAGTGATATAAGAATAAACCATTCTGAATTGGGAGCAAAGTTAGCTTTCCCTTTGAAACAATGAACGTATAGCTATCCAAGTTTATTTGCTTGTCAAGGTAAAAACTAGAAAATGTGCTCATGGGGAAATTGGTATGTGGGTATGGGAGTTTCATTTACACACACATATGCGTAAGAAAGGAGACAATAGAAGTGTACATCAAAAAACTGAGTTCTAGAACTCAGAACAGATAAGGAGATGGGAAAATATATATGCAGAAGATAGCCAGAAAATGCAGAGCAATGTCTAGAAGGTCCTATAGCAGGTATTTTGAAAAGGGTTTTGTTTTGGTAAGAACACATGAGATCTACCTTCTTAAACAATTTGAAAGTGTACAGTACTGTTAACTATGAGCAGAACTATGAGCACAACAGAACTCTAGAAGTGACTAGCTTCCAAAACTGAAACTTTATACAGGTTGAAGAGCAACTCCCTGTCTTCCCCACCCTCCAGCCCCCGAAACCAACATTCCAGTTTCCTCTTCTAAGAGTTTGACTATTTAGATACTGCACATAAGTATAATTACGCGGTATTTGTCCTTCTGTGGCTTTTTTCATTTAGCATAATGTAATCAAGTTTCATCTATGTTGTCACATATCGCAGGATCTTCCTAATCTTTTTAGCAGCAAAATATTCCATGGTATGTATATATCACACATTTTTTAAGTTAATTCATTCATCTATGGACATTTAGGTTGCCCCTACATCTTGTCTTTTGTGAATAATGCTACAGTAAACAGTAGTACAAACACCTCTTTGAGATTATAATTTCAGTTCTTTTGGATAAATACTGAGAAGTTTGATTGCAGGAGCCTATGGTAGTTCTATTTTTAATTTTTTGAGAAATCCCCATATTGCTTTTTACATAATGCATCTTTTTACATTTCCGCCAACAGTATATAAGAATTCTCTTTTCTCCACATCCTTGCCAACACTTAATATGGTTTCCTTTGTTTAATAATGGTCATACTAACAGGTATGAGGTTATGTCTCATTGTGGTTTTAATTTGTACTACCCTCACAGTGATGTTGAACATCTTTAATATACTTGTTAGACATTTGTATTTATTCTTTGAAAAATTGTCTGTTCAAGTCCTTTGCCAATATTTTAAAATGGGGACATTTGTTTTGTTTTGCTTTGTTTTGCAATTGATTTGTAAGAGATTCTTTGGATATTAACTCCTTCTCATACATATGGTTTGCACACATTTTTCTCCCATTCTGTAGGTTGCCTTTTCACTCTGTTGACTGTTTTGTTTTGTTTTGTTTTTTGTTTGTTTTTGCAGTGCAAAAGCTTTTCAGTTTGACAGAGTACCACTTGCCTATTTCTGCTTCTGTTTCCTGTGGTTTTGGTATCATATCCAAGAAAGCATTGCCAAAACCAATGTCATGAAGCTTTCTGCTTATTTTAATGTAGCAGAAAATCTAGTTTTCTGTAGTACTAAAAAAAATGGAAACAATATTTCAAGTGTTCACCTTTCACAAATGGGCCTATTGGAAACTACGGACAGGGAAAATCTCTAGAAGATGAAATTAATAAAATATATTCTTTTGGGGTATTATGGAACTCAAGAATGTCTCTGAATAGTCAAGCTTAAAATAACTATTTTCTTAAAGACACACAAAGTAGACAGTTAAGATGTATTTCCCTTCTTCAATACTGATTTTGTGACTTTATAGTAAATCCAAATTTCACATTTGATATATACACAAGGTGTTCCTTCCTGGAAGAAGGTCTACAGAATAACTGTAAAACATCTATCTTTTTATTCTATCAATCACCAAGAGACAAATCACAAAGAAACAAAATAAGAGTTATGTCCTTTATCACATGGTTTAATATGCATGCAGGGCACTTTAAATTTCGTTCTGAATTTAAATTTGAATTTTTTTAATCAGTGGATTCTCAACACTGCCTCAATTACACCCATGATTCAGCTTCATTGGGTTGTATTCCTCGGATTTTTCATATGCTTCGACAGCTCTGTATCATCTTCCTTGAATGCTTAATCTATCTCCCCTCCCTTCTTTTTTTATTCTTCACCTGGAAAACTTGTAGGTTTCAATAACTACTTGGAATTACATTTCTTGACTTGCTTATTTAGGATACATTGTTCACTTGGATTCCACATAAACTTGTGAATACTTATTTGTAGCACTTAAAAATATACTACAGTTATCTATTTCTTTAACTAGACTGCAAGCTATTTGAAGGTAGGGACCATGTATTATTTCTTAATTTTTGTATCACGAGTAACTTGCTCAATATTTGACACAAAATGAATATTAAGTACTTATATATTTGTATCACTTGTTTGTCATGGAATTTATATTTTCCATATTGAGATAATATATATTACAAACAACAATTTTAAAATTAGTTTTGTTCCTTTTAGAAATGGTCCTTGTGATTAAAAAAAGATTTATGTAATTAATTTCCCTCTCATTCCTTTATTTATAGGTTATCTGTCACCTTTCTTTTGTAGGGAGCTTGTTTTGCTAACTTTTTGCAGATAGCTGAAGAGTATCTTTTGAATACAATAATTCGTACCTGAGAAAAAATCAGGAATTTAAGTGCAAGATTGGAAGCATGGCAAAAGGTAATGTTGGCTGGATACAAAAAGAGGAGGCACCTCTAAGCTATATTAGCAAAGAATTGACAGTTCAAGGAAAATTATGGAAAAAAGGGTCAAAGAAGATAGCTGGACCAACAAGTAATTCTGTGAATTCAACTCTGTATATTTAGAAAATATTTTTTCTCTTTGATTTTGTTTAGATTATTATATATTAACTCTATTCAGTCATCAATATGCACTAAGCACCTATTGCAGGCAAGGCACTTTTGTGGGCACTGGGGATCAGGCAGTGAACAAAAATTTTGGTTCTTAGTAAACTTACCCTGTAGTACAATTTAGTAGTACTTATAAGTAAATCTAAATTTTAGGCATTTATATTCTTAACAAATTTTATTTATTCTTAACAAAGAATAATTTTATTGTGACTTATCTGACAGAATATATGAGTGTACAAATTCAACAAAAATAATATCAATGAACAGTCATATACACACACTGGGCTTAAAAGTAAACGTTACCAATGAAATGGGAGAGTTCCCTGACCCCCTTGCAAGATTTGTGACAGGGGTGTGGCTTGTTTGCTCTGTCACTGCACACTCAAAACCCTTACAGGAGGGTGAGCATGCAGACTGGCAGGTGCAGGAGCTGGAGTGAGTGCTTTTGGGCTCTGGCCCCATGGTAACATCTAGGGGTGTGTTACAATTAATACTGTTATAGCAGTTGCTATCTGTGGATGACCAAGTATTAGACCAGCTCAGGGTAAAGTGACCCTGACAGCCTTTTACACTCTGTCATCTTGGTACCTGGGTCCTTGTCCAGCATCCAGGAAGAATAAGATCACATGGAATTCAACGATTGTGAATGTAGGGATTTTACTGAGTGGTGAAGGTGGTTCTCAGCTGTTTGGATGGAGAAAGGGGATGGAGTAGGAAGATGATCTTCCCCTGGAGTTCATTTGCCCCATGGCTGATCTCCTCACTGACCCTCCCCAGCTGAAGTCCTCCCGATGTTCAGATGATCCTTCTTTTCTCTCCTTCTCTGCTGTGGCGCTCTGCTGCTCTGCTGCTCTTCTGCTTGTGGAGTCTGGGGTTTGGAGTTTAGATGGGGTGCAGGGTAGGTGGATGTGGCATGTCAAAAGGCAACATTTGGTCATGAAAACAGGAATGCCTGTTTCCATTTAGGGCTGTGGGTTTTCAGGCTTGAGGGTGGTGTATTTGCCAGGGAACCACTTCTTCTACCCAGTATTTCCCTGCCCCCTGTCCATATCACCATCTTTGAAACTTTTTCATTTTCTTGCTTAAAGGGAATTGAGCAACACAGCTACAAACCTTCTTGCTCTCTCTCTCTTTCTTTCTTTTTTTTTTTTTTTTTTGAGATGGAGTCTCGCTCTGTTGCCAGGCTGGAGTGCAGGGGCATGATCTCAGCTCACTGCAAACTGCAATCTCCACCTCCCAGGTTCAAGCAATTCTCCTGCCTCAGCCTCCTGAGTAGCTGGGACTACAGGAGCCCACCATCACGCCCAGTTAATTTTTGTATTTTAGTAGAGACGGGGTTTCACCCTGTTGGCCAGGATGATCTTGATCTCTTGACCTCGTGATCCACCAGCCTCGATCTCCCAAAGTGCTGGAACTACAGGCGTGAGCCACTGGGCCTGGTCAAATCCTCTTATTTTTGCTAAGGAGAAGAGGCTATGATCCCAGGCTTTGAGAAGAGTGACACAGAATTCACAGTTACGCCACATAATTCATTTGCTTGTGATTCTGCTTTCTTTCTTACTGTTATGGGGGTTACATTCAGCTCATAGAGGTTGCCAGCAGTTCCGTGACAGGTGGCTCTCTTCATAGGCACAGTCATGTCATGAGACCTCAGTACAGTAACTCTGCAAACTGATAAATTACCATACACAATAGTCAAAGCAAATTGCAGGGAGCATTGAGACTGTGTATTTATGGCCTGATCAAACTAGAAATGGTAATTTCATTCTAGTATCAATTGAAAATTCAATGTTTACAATTTTTGTCTATGAATAAGTAAGAATTTTTCTTTTTATTTTTTTCTGAGACAGTCTCATTCTGTCTGCAGTGGCTGAAGGATCATGGCTCACTGGGGGCTAAACCTCCCAGGCCAATCTATCCTCCCATGTCAGCCTCCTGAGTAGGTGGGAATTTTGTATTTTTTCTAGAGACAGGGTTTCGCCATGTTGCCCATGTTGGTCCCAAGCAATCTGCCTGCCTCAGCCTCCCAAGTTCTGGGAGCCACCATGCCCAGCCTGAATTTTTCAAATTCAGTAAAGGAAAATGGCTTCCAAAGAAGAAAAATACATTATATTTCTTAAAATTGGTCAAGTCCTCAGCATTAGGATAATGCTAAAGATAATGAACTTTTATAATGATGATAGTTTACCTTGCTACATTTTAATGGCATGGCCTTTTTTTTTTAATGATTATTAGCTAGAGGCAATTGCAGGATTTAAAATGAGTTTAGAAAAAGATAACCTATGTGTTTCATTTAAACAAAGCAATCATAAATAAATAAATACTAAAATTGTAACCTTTGGTTATGTTGAGTCTTCAGTAATGCCACATTTTCCTTGTGTTGAAAATTCTTCAGTGTGCTGATGATAAGTTTTATTTTGCATAAGATTAAAGGTTTTTCACTGATACATAAATTTATTTTCCATCTCCTGCATTTTTAGTCTATCTTTAATCACTTATTTTTGTAAGATATCAAAGCATAAAATTTCAGAGCAAGTTATAAAAAATGTGTTTTTCACTGATATTCATGTCAGTTATCTTTCTACATAAAGATGGATTCCTATTCTGTCATTTGTAAATTAGAATAAAAATTTCTTACCTGTGTATATTGCAAGTCAGTAGCAAATGGAATATCTGAACTTCTTTTTACTCTTCAAATGAAATTGATATTGCTGCACTGGTGCTGTATGATTTGTTGACTAATGCTATAGCATTCATATTTGATTTCCCAAAAGTTTAACATTTTTCTAGAATAAAAGAGAAGACCAGCATGTACTACTCAGTTATATGATGGTCTTTCTATAATACGAGGTATAGGTTTTATACCTTAACGCTATAGAAATGCTAGTCTAAATCACGAATACAAAATATACTGTCTAAAATAACAAACAGTAACAACAGCAATAATGTATTTCACAAAAAGAAGTATCATAGAGAAAATGATGAAGCAAATAATTATGAATTTCTGAATTATTGGTTTACAACAATACAGAATGAAGCACATGAAATATTACTTAAAATTACTTGAAAGCTTGAAATGGGAAACAAAGAGTATAAGTTCAGCTAAAATAGCTCTCAAGAAGCGAAAATGCTCATTACTGTGAAGATACAAGAAAGAAGTCTTGGTAGAGCAAAGAGATATAGAAAAATTATTTTAAAATATGGGAGCTTTAGGCAATCTTTGAAACTCGTTACTACTGGGGAAAATAAGGGAGTAAGACATTTTGGAGACTAAATCGTGAATAAAATAATAATAATGAGAGGAATATTGAAGAACCTTTAAGACAAAAGAGGCTAACTATCAAAGGATGTAGGAAACACTTACCAAAAATTAAAAAAAAAATGAACATGGAAAGAAAGAAATGAATGAAAGAAAAGAGACCATAGATAAAACTGCAAAAGTTCTTTGCCAGACTAACAAAAGAAGTTGAACATGAATCCCGTTCATAAGTAGGCAAAAGATTTAATCATTTATGCAAAGCATGCAAAGCAACTATAACAAAACAAAAAAATGAAAATTAATATGCCAGATGATAACATTTTTCTTAAAGAAACCTCACAAAACTGAAGCAGCTAAAAAGTAGCACACTCTAAAAGGAAATAGCTGTTTGTGAGCACACTTCTCAACAAACAAAATATGAAAGATAAATTTTAAAACTGATAATGGATTTTTACAGAATAGAAGAAATGAAACAAGAATTAATTGAAATAAGAAATATAAATGGAAGAGAAACAAAGTGTTCTCAGAAAAGAAGACAAAATTATGATATGCCAAAGAGAACATAAAGTATTATGAAAACTTACCTTCCTAAGAAGGAATAGTTTTTTTTTGCTCTTAAAATATATTTTGGAAACTAACAAAGTGATGTCAAATGATCTAGAGCTAGATCCTTTTCTTATCATACTATCACTTTGTAATGATGGATAACTCAATCAAATGTTCCAAGTCTCATTTTCCTTTTCCAAAAATAATAATTGTTTTCTTGTATTTATTAAAGGCTATTACATTTTCTAAGTTGTTTTGTAGCTCTTTTATCATTTAAGTTCAATCACTTATTAAGTTCAAACAATTATTATTGTTGCTTGCCTGTTTTCCCCAGCCGTTAATTTTAATTTATCCATATGCTTAATTCATTGTGTCTCTTTCTACATTTTGTTTCTGTGTCTCCTTCAAGAATAAAATTCAAGTTGCTAATTCCAGCATAAAACTTTGAGGCATTAAATCAATGGTACTTGAGAACCAGAATAGTTTTGAAATAGGTGATGGTCATTAAACAAGGTCAGGCTAGTCACATATCACCTGATTATTTTATGGAGAAAATAAAGCTGAACAGAAGCTTGTGTCCACTCGGCTATGGAAATCAAATGGTAATCCTAGAACTAATGTGGGGAGTCATCAAAGATATTAATCTGTGGAAGGAGGAAAAGGCACAGACAATTAGACTACCTTTTACAGTAATTGAGTGAATGTCCATTGAGTGAATTGTCCCTGACATTTGTTCAGTTACTGTAGCTTTTGACAAGGAATTTCAGAATATTTCTTCCTCTGTTCATGTCCCTTTATCAAGCAAGTGTTTTTATAGTTTCAATATTACGTAGAGAAAATTTTAGCAGTGGCTATTTTATTTCTTGATTAGTCTTTTGAAGCTGCAAATTTATTCAAAATTTCTGTATGGTTTAATGGATCTTCTTGTTCCGTATGATTTTGATATTTGTTTTCAAGCTAATAATACACATAGCTCTTAAAATAAAAATGTAATACAAGAAACATTTTCCCATCATCATTTTTGTGTGTGTGCAAGTTAGTATAAATATGCACTCTCTTTGAGTAAAATTTAAAGTAAATTGCTTCAGAAATGATAAACTATAACTAAAATTATTTAATAACTATTCACAGTTATGTGACACAAATCAAACTTTTTTTATAATCTTACTTGACTTAGTTATAAGTATCTTCACTAAAATTACTTATAAGCACATTGATGTTCAGTTCTGAACTGTGAATGTGGCTTACTGCAGATGTTCCTCCTTCTCATTCATAGTTCAATGAAGTTGTCACTCATAATTCCATACTATTTAATTTGGTGGCAAACATGCACAGTTGGTTTTGTTTATTCCATCTCTTTCTTATTTATAAAATTAAATAATCAGGTACCGTAAAAAGTGGTGGAGATATATAGTTCTGCGAAGACAAAAGAAAACAAAATTAAAAGAACACATTGAAGTATGGTAATATAATTACTTTCTCCGAGGAAGGTAAACTAAGTTAGAAAGAAGGTCAGTGAAGATGTGCTATGTGTGAAAATGCTTTCTTGGTGTTTACCCTTAATGACCAACCATTACAGGCTTAAAGAATCAATTTTACACAAATACCTCTGGGTAGATTTTATCTTAAAAATCTAATTTTTGTAATTGTGTTAATTGCTTTAAATTTCCGTTGAAGCATAGTTTTAATAAAATAAGCTCCTAGTTGATTAAAGTAGAATAATATTCCCCCTCCTTATAAAATCAGTAATAGCCACAGTATAACTATTGAAATTAATATTTAAATCCTTCTGGAATTATGATCACTGTCTTTGTGTATCTGTCTTTGTTTCTTTTTGGCTCTCTGCAACTCTGTCTAAATCTGTGTGTCCCTTTCTTTCTCTGTTTTTTTTGTCTCTCCTGCTCTGTTTCCTCCCCCTTGTCTTTCATCTTCTCTTTTTCTTCTCTAATTTTTTCAAGGTGGGAAGTTGCACTCAGAAAGATCAGACTAGTTTCCTATTTAATATGGTCTTTGGTTTCGAGTCAAAATGTGATGAACCTGGTCATGTTTCATTGAGCAACTGGGAAATACTAATGTGTGGAGTACTGTAAAAAGGTCAGAAAAGAGAGTAATTTAAAATCACTTTCCTCTTACTGTCATACATGAACAAAGTAAAATAAATCATTAGTTGAGCATATGTGTGAATAAATTTAAACTAGTTATTTTGAAAACCCATAAAATTCATAAAAGCTTAATGAAACGAAGAAAGTCTATTAACCCAAAATACCACCAGAATTCATTAGAGATGATTAAGCCTCTCAGACAACAGATAAATGAACCAGTCTCGGTATGAAAAGCGAAATGTGTGGGAGAGCATCTTAGTTGCCTCTCCCAACACTGTTTTCACTCTCATTTCATATTTTTGAATAGAGCAGTAGAGTGAATATAAAAGGAATGTTAATTGAAGTATTATTTTCTTATTCTACATATTAGAGCTTTTGGAAAACAAATGAGAAATATCTAAGGCATATAATTTACTTCCTTTAAAAGATATGATAGTTTAGAGTTAAGTTAAATTCAATTAGTGAGTTGATAATCTCTGATATATTTATTAGGTAAATTTTATATTATTTAGATCTATATTACTTTTAAAATTACATTAGTATTTGATATCGTTTGGCTCTGTGTCCCCACCCAAATCTCATCTTGTATCTCCCATAATTCCCACGTGTTGTGAGAGGGATCCAGTTTAGCTCCCAGTATTCCCACGTGTTGTGAGAGGGATCCAGTTTAGCTCCCAGTATTCCCACGTGTTGTGGAAGGGACCCATGGGGGCTAGTCTTTCCCGTGCTGTTCTCGTGATAGTGAATGGGTCTCACAAGATAGGACGGTTTAAAAACAGGAGTTTCTCTGCACAAGCTCTCTCTTTGCCTGCTGCCACCCACCTAAGATGTGACTTGCTCCTCCTTGCCTTGCACCATGATTGTGAGGCCTCACCAGCCATGTGGAACCTGTAAGTCCAATAAACCTCTTTCTTTTGTAAATTGCCCAGTCTGAGGTATGCCTTTATCAGCAGTGTGAAGATGGACTAATATAGTATTGAATAATATCACATACATTCTTAAATAATAAATTTAACTTACATTTTTTAAAATATAAAAATGAAATGTATTATTGTAATTTCCAAATTTCTAACAAAAAAGGGCATGACTAAGAACTAAGCTATTTTTGAAATTAATTTTATCACTACGTTGAATGCTATCAGAATTAAAATGATAAAGAATGAGAGAGGAGAGAGATGAAATATTTATGAAGTCATTTCAATTAGTTTCACTTCATAAAAATACTACTTAAAAGTGGTGTTACATATATTACTTAGAGCATATTAGTTTATTTAATGTGAAAATTACATTTTAATAACAATAGTATAATTACATATAATTTTCAGCATCTACATTAAGACGTAATCCATGTACCATAAAATGCCATAAAATGCAAGCATTTAAAGTGTACAATTCAATGCTTTTAGTATACCCTAAAACACTTGTAAAACAATCACTGCAGTATAAATTTAAAATATTTTCATCATCTTTCCAGGAAAAAAAAAATGTTCCCATTAGCAACCACTCTTTACTTCCGTCCCTTACTTATACAAATGCTAATCTTTATTTCAGCCCTACACAACTGTGTTTAATTTTCATAATAATGACATCATATACTAGGTGATCTTTTGTGACTGGTTCTTTATATCATAATGATTTCAAGTTTCATACATGTTGTTGAGTGTACCAGTATTTCATTATGTATTAATGTGGACTAATATTCCATTGTATGAATATGCCATGACTTATTATCCATTTTTTAGTTGATGGACATTTGTGTTGTTTCCACTTTTTGACTATTATGAATAATGCTGTTATGAACATTATGAACAAGTTTTGTGTGGATATGTTTTTGTTTCTCTAGAATAAAAACATAGGAGCAGATTTCCTGGGTTATAAGGTAACTCAGCATTTAACCTTCTGAGGAACAGACAGTTTTCCAAAAGCCAGCACTATTTTACATCCCCATCAGGAATATAAGGGTTACAATTGTTCTACATTCTTGGCAACAGTTGCTATCTGTGTTTCTGAAGATAGTCGTCCTAGTGAGTCCAAAGTGGTATCTTACCGTCATGTTAATTTGCATTTTTCTAGTGACAAACAATGTTGAAAATTATTTTATATACTTTTTACCCATTTGTGTATTGTCTTTGAGAAAACCTCCATATAAATACTGTGCCATTATTTTATCATTTTTATTTTTAATACCTGTTGCTGACTTGAAATGAAGCTCCAGTGTCATATTAATTGGGTTACCTGTCTTTTTTATTATTGAGTTGTAAATATTCTCAGATATTTTTAATATGTATTTGTCAGCAAATATATGATGATTAGATTTGCAAATATATCTGTGATTGTCTTTCACTTTCTTAATGGTATTATTTGCAGTACAACATTTTTAATTTTGAGATACTCCAACATAATGATTTTCCTTTCAACATATGTGCTTTTGGTGTCATATCTAAAAAACAATTGCCTAAACCAAGATCACAAAAATGTATTGTATGCATCCTTTTGAAGTTTCTGTAGTTTTAGCTTTTACATTGACTTCTATGGTCCAGAGTTCATATCCCCCTATGGTGTAAATAAGGACCCAACTCATTCCTTTGCATATAAATGTATTTTTTTCCCAGTACCATTTTTTGAAGAGTCTATTATTTCTTCACTCTTACTGGCAACCCTGCCAAAAATCAATTGACTGTAAATGTTAGTTTTTTGTTGTCGTATGTTTGTTTTTCCTGGACTCACAATTCTATTCCATTTCTCTAAATGCCTATTCTTGTGCCAGTACCACACAGTCATGTTGCTCTCATTTTGCAGTACATTTTGAAATTGGGAAGTATGTGTCACCCAACATCATTCTTTTTTTCCAATATTATTTTGAGTATTCTGCATCTCTCCCATTTCCATTTGAATCTTAGCATCAGCATGTCAATTTCTGCAAAAAGGGAACCTGTGATGTTGTCAGTGATTGCACTGAATGTGTAAATTTGAGGAATATAGCCATCTCAACAATGAAGAGTCAGTCTTCTGGCCCACTAACATGAAATGTTTTTCCAATTGCTTAAGTCTTCTTTAACTTCTTTCAAAAATGATTTGTAGTTTATAGTATGGATGTCTTATACTCCTTTGCTACATTTATTCTAGTGTTTTATTATTTGGTTGATCCTATAAGTAGATTGTTTCCTTAATTTTGTTTTAGGATTGTTCATTGATAGTGTATGAAAATTAAAATTGTTTTGTATGTTGATTTTATATTGTGTAATCTTGTTAAACTTGTTTATTAGTCCTAATATCTTCCCTCTCTCTATGGAAATTTTAGAATATATAAAATTACGTTATCTGCAAATACAGAAAGTTTTATATCCTCCTTTTCAATCTGAATATCTTTGGTTTATTTTTCTTGCTTAATTTCCCCAGATAGAATTTTCAATACAATGTTGGTGGAAGCGGTAAGAATGAAAGAAAGGGCATTCTTACTGTCCTTTGATTTTAGTAAGAAAGCATTCGGTTTTCATCATTTTAAGCACGAAGTTAGCTGTACCTTTTTCATGAATGTTCTTTATCAGTTTTAGGAATTCTCTTCTATTGCCAGTTAGTCCAGTGCTTTAACAAAAAAGGGTGTTGGATTTTGTCAAATGTTATTTTATTTTAATGATATAATTCTGTGGCTATTGCCCTTTATTCTATGGAAATGGTATGTTACATTCATTGATTTTCATGCTAAACCAATCTTGTATTCCTTGGATGAAACTCACTGGATCATGGCATATGATTCCTATTATGTGTTGCAGTATTTTTAAATTTAATAATCTATTGTTGAGGAGATTTGAATCAATCTTTAGAAGAGATATTGATCTATAGTTTCTTTTCTTGCGGTGTATTTTCCTAGTTTTAGCATTAGAGCAACACTGATGCCAGAAAATATGAGAAGTATTCCGTTTTCTATTTTTGGAAGAGTTTTTGAGGATTTATATTAATTCCTCTTTAAATGGTTTCATTGTCCAGTCAAGTCAGTCCAGTCCTATGCTTTGCTTTGTGGGAATTTTAAGATTAACTAGTTGAATAGTTTTACTTGCTAGAGTTCTATTAAAAATTTTATTTCTTCTTTAATTATTTTGATAGTTTACATTTTACTAGAAACTTTTTTGTTTTTAAATATTATCCACTCTTTTAGCATACAGTTGTTCAAAATATTCCCTTTTAATTATTATCTTTATCTATAAGTAATATCTCCTTGTTCATTTCTGATTTTAGTAACAATTCATTATTTTATTGACTTATATAGCTAAAGGTTTGTCAGTTTTATTGCTGTTGAGTCAACTTTTGCTTTTGTTGGCTTTATGTATTAAAAGTAATATATATTATAATAAACTTCTTATTTCTACTTTATTATCATTTCTTTCTTCTAAATATTTAGGAATTAATTTGCTGTACATTTTTAAATCTTTTAAGGCAGATGTTATGTTATTGATTTGAGATCTTGTTTGTTATTATAGGCATAAAAACTGTACATTTCACTCTCATAACTGTTGGCTGCATACCATATGTTTTACAAGTAATTTTTTTTCTGATTTTTAAGTTTTCTTTGTGACTTCTGAATTGATCCATTGGTAATTCAGAAATATGTTAATTTTCATATATTTGTAAAATTTCTAAATTTCCTTCTAATTTTTAATTTCATTCCATTGAAGGAAATTGAATTAATTTTTAATTTCATTCCAAAATCATCAAACAACATACTTTTTATGATCTCAATCCCTTCATATTTACTAAGGGTTGCTTTATGGCCTTTGTTATCATAAAATGTCTCTCTATCTCTGGTAATATGTTTTATTAGTGGCCTAGTTTGGCTTATTTTTATATAGCCACTCCAATTGTCTTAAATTTGATATATATATTTATATATATATATATATATATTTGATAAATATATCTTCCATCATTTTACTTTCAAACTTTCACTTCTTTGAATCTAAATTGTGTCTCCTAGAGTCAACATTTAATTGTGTTTTTAGAAAATAATAAGACTAGTATCTACATTTTGTTTGGATTGTATAATACATTCACCTGTATTGTCGTTATTGAAGTGGTAGAATTGATACCTAGATTCCTGCCATGTTGTATTTTGCTACTTGTCTCATGTCTGTTTTATTCCCTGATCCCCCTGTTTATAAGTGTTTCTTTTTATTAAATGGGTATTTGCTAGTGTAACTTATTAATTCTTTTATTTCTTTTAATAATATTCTTAGAATTATTTTATCACAGGTTGCTTCAGAGCTTATTTTAATACCTTAACTTATCAAATACATTTAGATATAAGCAAACAATTCTAGAAATAAAGAAACCTAGTCTTTTACAGTTTTTTATCCCTCCTCTTTGTGCTATTCTTCTTTATATATTTATAAACCCAATAATAGTAATAATTATTACTCATGTATTTTTACTTTTGGCACTTTGAATGTGTATTTCCAGTGCCTTCTAGCCCCTAATTTTCCTTATGAAAAGTCCACAATAGTTAATTTTATTGCAGTTCCCTCATATGTAATGTTTTGTTGTTGTTGTTGTTGTTTTTGGCCGTCAACATTTTGACTCTGATGTATCTGAGAGTGTTTATCCTATTTGGAAGTTTTGAGCTTCTTGGGTGAATACTGCGAACTCAAATTATCTGAGACAGGTCTCAACCAGTTTGGAAAGTTTATTTTTCCAAGGTTAAGGACTTGCACATGCACAGCCTGAGGAGGTCCTGATATGTGCCCAAGGTGGTTGGGGTACAGCTTGCTTTCATACATTTTAGGGAGGTATGAGACAACAACTAGTATGTGTAAGATGTACATGGTTTGGTTCAGTTCAGGAAGACAGGACAACTGGAAGCAGGGGGCAGGTGGCTTCTAGGTCACAGATAGATAAGGGACAAATGGTTGCATTCTTTTGAGTCTTTGATCAGCCTTTCACTGAATACACAATTTATGTGTGACAGCAGGATACAGGAATAGTGATTTATGCCTTAGTCTGGCTTAGTGAATCTGCATTTTTACATAAACAATAGGGCAGAGGAAGCAAGGAGATAGGCATTTTTCTCAGGTGAGCAGAGGGGTGACTTCCTGTCCTGCACCTGTGAAGATAAGCTATCAATTTATATTGCCAGGGTGAAATTCAACAGAACTGTTTTAGGGTAAAGATCTTGATGCCCATAAGGAATTCCTTGTGGGCAAATTGTGAGGGGGCTATGCAGCTTTTTAAAAATCTTTGTAACTGTCTTATTTGAAGTTATCCAATATTTCTCTGAGTCTCGTAATTTTTCTTTGTCCTCTTTTTTCTCTGTTTATTCTTGGCTTACATAATCATCTGTCATCAAGTTTGTTGAATTTTCTTATAGCTCAAGTCTACTTTGAAATTCTCATGTGAATTTTTCATTTCATTATTATGCTTTTCAACTCCAGAACTGTCATTTGGTTTGCTTTATAATTTCAATCTCTTAACTGATATACTCTATTTTATGAGACATTTTCATTGTATCTTCTTTACATCCTTTAGATGACATGTTCCCTAGTTTTTTTTGTTTATTTGTTTGTTTGTTTTAACATATTTAAAAGAGCTACTCGGAACTCTTTGTTAGCCAACTCAAACATCAGGTCTCCTTTAAGAACAGATTTATTATCTTACTTTTTTTTCCTATATATTTGGATATATTTTTTGTTGGAAACTGGACATTTTAAATATACATATATGTAGATAGATAGATATTCTGGATGTTCAACCTCTTACCAACTCAAACTTGGAAATTATGTTTTGTTTTTGTTTTTTTTTTCTTAGTCATTTATTTACTTGGTTAATGACTTGGGTGAACTGATAATATGCAGTTCATTTTCTTTTTTTTTTTTTTTTTTTTTTTTTTCTTGTGACAGAGTCTTGCTCTGTTGCCAGGCTGGAGTGCAGTGGTACGATATCAGCTCACTGCAATCTCCGCCTCTCAGGTTCAAGGGATTCCCCTCCTCAGCCTCCCGAGTAGCTGGGACTACAGGTGCACACCACCACACCTGGCTAATTTTTTGTATTTTAGTAGGGACAGGGTTTCACCATGTTAGCCAGGATGGTCTTGATCTCCTGACCTCATGATCCTCCCACCTCAGCCTCCCAAAGTGCTGGGATTACAGGCGTGAGCTACCTTGCCCGGCCATGCAGTTCATTTTTATGCAGTATACATCCTCTGCTGTTTCTTCTCAGATTGTCTTTTAATCAATGTCTTTGCTATTTTAGATCAGCATAAGTTATATTTGTCAAACGTTATGTTGAAGCCTACTGGTAAGATTTTACTCTTTCCATTTTAGCTGTTGGAAGTTGCTATTAGAGTTTAAAGAGTTATTTTTTCTTACTGTCACCCAAGGACCAGTAGCTTAGATTGTTTTTCTTCTCTCTGATTCCTCCTGAGAGTATAAATCCTTAGACTTGGACATAGTCTTTCAGATTGCCAGGAATGTGTGAAATTATATTTTATGACTGTCTTCCTAGGACTTACCCCTGGGTCACAGTAGCTTATTGCTCAGCCTATAGCTGGCAGAGATTTTCAGTAAGCCCCTAGTGCCATTGAAACTGTCCCCCTTTGTTTTCTGAAATGCTTCTGAGTTGTTCCCACTCCCTACTCCAATTGCTCTTGAATGAATGTAGCTTAACACTTCCAACAACTTTCTCATCACTAATGTAGTCTTAAGCATTCTCTGGAGACTAAAAAAAGTTAACAGACAAGATATTATTAAAACAGCATTATTATTATATGGAATGTTATACAACATTAGCTACCCAGGTTAAATATGTGTGTGTGTGTGTGTGTGTGTGTATATATATAGTTTTAATAGATATTTGAGAGTTTATGCCATATATATTTCCCAGATACATTTCTTATAATAGTGTAAACATTGACTGAGAAAGTTAAAAGTTAATCTCCAATAGAGTCTCCTTTAGAGTAAACATTGTCAACATTGTAGTTACTTGTTATTTGCTAATATCAATATCGTAATACAAACTCAGGCTTTGGATACAAATAGTCATAATTTAGAATTGTGCCCTAAAGCTGTCTTTTAATGCAAAAATTGTAAAATTTTAGAAACTCTCTTGTGTTTATTTTTTAAGTCATTGCCACAGATATTTTCTCATAACAATGTCTTGAAGATTAATTATATAACTCCATAAATCAGGATTACTATTATCCTTGTCATTGTTATAAAAGTGACTGATTTTTTAAAAAAAGTTAAATTATATTGCATGTAAATATTTTTTCCTTTAGTCACCTACAAACATAAGTGACTATTTTATATGAATGAAGTCATAAGCACTTTAATAATTGCATTTAATGAGTGTGCTGTGGATTCATTGGTATTATGTTACATAGGTCTTAATTATGTCACCTAAGTTTGTTTTTTTTTTTTTGAGACGGAGTCTCGCTCTGTCGCCCAGGCTGGAGTGCAGTGGCGCAATCTCCGCTCACTGCAAGCTCCGCCTCCCGGGTTCACGCCATTCTCCTGCCTCAACCTCTCCGAGTAGCTGGGACTACAGGCGCCCGCCACCACGCCCAGCTAATTTTTTGTACTTTTTAGTAGAGACGGGGTTTCACCATGGGCTTGATCTCCTGACCTCGTGATCCACCCACCTCGGCCTCCCAAAGTGCTGGGATTACAAGCGTGAGCCACCGTGCCCGGCCCACCTAAGTTTTTTTTTAAACCACATTTCTTCTTCTCTATAATCTAGAATTTCCTTTTTTTTTCCTTTCAGTGATTTGAAGGCATGTCTTATTCTACTAGTAATTGTCTTTAATTTAATAACTATTTTTATATTATTTTCCTAGTTATTGTCAAGGTAAAAGTAAAATATACTCAATCAGACCTTATGAGTTAAAAGTTTCGCACATTTTTGCTTCTTCACCTTACTTGGCATTTTATTGATACAATTAAGGGGTTGTTGGTGGTGATGGTGAGTCTGATGGTGATGATGATAATGATGATGGTTAACCACGTTTAAACTGGCTACATTATACATCACTTTTCAAAATATTTCATGATAAAAATTGATGAAAGAAAAACTTCAGCCAAATTAAATTTAAAGGCACATAATTGAGCAATGAACAATTCGCGAGTCAGGCAGCATTTCCAGCCAGAGAAAGTTTGGAGATTCCAGCGCAGCCTCATGGTGGAAGATTTATAGGCAGGAAAAGGAAAGTGAGGGGTAGAAAATGGAAATGAGGTACAGAAACAGCTGGATTGCCTACAGCTCCACCTTTGCCTTATTTGAACATGGTTGGAATAGTTGGCTACATTTGATTGGCCAAAACTCTGTGATTGGCGCAAGTGTAGGCTAATGTCTGGTCTGTTTACACTTTCACTTGCTATAGTTCACAACGTGGGAAAAAATCTTTAGGCTGAACTTCAAATACATAAGGAGGAAGCTTTAGGCTAAACTTGATTTAAGGAAATCTTCTATGATACTTTTTATGTGTTTTGTTTTTGTTTTTGTTTTGCTTTGCTTTATATCTAGGCCGCAGGATTGAAATTTTCTTAACTTTCATTCAGAAAGAGTTTTTTTGTTTGTTTGTTTTTGTTGTTGTTGTTTTGTTTGTTTGTTTGTTTGGTTTCCAATACTCTAAAAATGACTTGGCAGTGGCTGTTAGATTTTTATAGCTACCTGAACAGTTACATTATTGTAAGATCGTATTAGTCTTATTTTAATTGTGGCATACTATGTTGTAACAATTGTACTGTCAGAGTGATATTTTATTCATTTTCTGTTGTGTATATTTTTCTTGCCTGGAGATTTGGGAAATTTTAATTTATAATTTTTTAAATAAAAACACTGTACCATACATAGGTATCAAAATATTTTTATCAATTATTTCCTGCTACTAAAAAGTTGATTTTTTTTTGGCATGTGAAGTCTGTACTATTTTGTCTTTTCATTAATTGTAAGATTGCTTTATTGAATCTAATTCTATACAAAATGAGATCTTCTGTATCTGTTTGTAAGGTTTTTTTGTTGTTGTTAATGTTTTCATTTGCTTTATCTTGTATCTTTCTCATATTAATTCTTGGAGCGTGCCTGAAGTTTTCAGTATCCTGTTCCATTATAATTTGTTATAGACAATTGTCAGATTCATCTTAAATAACTAAAGTCAAATAATTTCCCTTTAATTTTTTTCTCTAGATTTATAGATACAATATCCCCTTAGCTATTGTTAAAAATCCATGCTAGATATTGAACAAATTTTTCCACATTCTTGCAATATTTGTTTTTCAGAAGCATTTCTTGTCCTCCAGCATATTTTCATGGATTCGATGAATTTTTCTTTTTCTTCATCTTATTTTTGAAAATATTTTACAATTACTCTTGCCTTGCTTTGTCTATCTTTAGAAAATATGTCTAGCTACCCTGACATTTTCTTTGAAATGTTTGATTATTTGAGAATGCTCTCTCACCCCTGTGATTTAGGAATAACAGGTGAGGGTCCATGAGTATTTTTCTTCACCAATTTTATAATACTCGCTAATTAAATACTCTCATTATTATGCAGTGACACTCTCTAATAAGAAAAGTCATTGATGGGCCAGGCACGGTGGCTCACACATGTAATCCCAGCACTTTGGGAGGCCGAGGCATGCGGATCACAAGGTCAGATGGAGACCATCCTGGCTAACATGGTGGAACCCTGTCTCTACTAAAAATACAAAAAAACTAGCCAGGCATGGTAGCGGGTGCGAGTAGCTGAGACAGAGAATTGCTTGAACCCGGGAGGCGGAGCTTGCAGTGAGCCGAGATCACACCATCGCACTCCAGCCTGGGCCACAGTGAGACTCCGTCTCAAAAAAAAAAAAAAAAAAGGAAATAAAAGTCATTGACATCATTGGCTTTATCACTGTTACCCTGTTGTGCTAGTCAGCTCAAGATGCCATAACAAAATATTACACCACAAGCTGGATGGTTTAAACAACACACATTATTTCTCACAATTCTGTAGGCTATCAGTACCAGATCCATTTGCCAGTAGATTCAGTTCTTTTTTATTTATTTGTTTATTTTTTTTTATTATTTTTTGAGATGGAGTCTTGCTCTGTCACCCGGGTTGGAGTACCGTGGTGCAGTCTCGGCTCACTGCAAGCTCCGCCTCCCGAGTTCACGCCATTCTCCTGCCTCAGCCTCCTGAGCAGCTAGACTACAGCCGCCGGCCACCACAGCTGGCTAATTTTTTGTATTTTTAGTAGAGACGGGGTTTCACTGTGTTAGCCAGGATGGTCTCGATCTCCTGACCTCATGATCCGCCCGCCTTGGCCTCCCAAAGTGCTGGGATTCCAGGCGTGAACCACCACGCCCGGCCAGACTCAGTTCTTCAGGGCTCTATCTTGGCTTGCATATAGCTGCCTTCTCTCTTTCTTCTTTCTTCAGTGCATGCATGAAGAGAAACAGAGGTCTCTTTTGTCTCTTCCCATTGTCATGAGGCCAGCAGTTCTATGAAACTAAGGCTTCACCCTTATGACCTCGCGTACTCTTTATTACCTCCTTATAGGCCTTATGTCCAAAGACAATTACATTGCAGCTTAAGGCTTCAATATATAAACTATGGGTAAACATAATTCAATCAGTAACACTCATCTACACTAAACCTAGAGGGAACTTCTTCTCTTTAAAATACTTAGCACCCTTCTTTTACCACCCAGATTAATGGAGGAAAAATTTACCTTTTTATTTTTCTTAATATTACAATTATTTTATACGTGTTTCCCCAATCCAGAAAATTTAATTTTATTGAAACTCATTAGTATACCTTCCAGGGATTTAATATCACTATCAATTTGTGTGTGTGGTGAGAAAATTTAAGATCTACCCTCTTAAGAATCTTTAATTATATACTATGTTATTATTATTAATAGTCTGTCCCCATGCTGTGCAGTAGATCTCCAGAAATTTTTCTCCTTTCTAATTGAAACTTTGTACCCTTTGGCCAACAACTTCTGATACCAGTGGGCTGGGGGAGGTCTCCAAATACCAGTGGGACCTCAACCCCAACTGGTGTCCGGACTCTTGACACCATCATGAGAAGGAAGTCAGGATGAGTCAGAAAATAGTGAAATTATGGAGATTTATTGCAGTGAAAATCACACACTCAAGAAAGGCAGTGCAAGCCTACTTAAAACAGAGTCATGGCCAAGGGATTTTGGGGCCTTATTGGGTTTCTTTAACCAAGGAGTGAAATATTCATGAAAATTTCTGGAAAAAGGTGGTTTCTCAGAACAGTGGTGCCACCCATTTTTACAACAAATATGATTGTTCCTGGAACTGTCATGGTGCTGCTAGGTGTGTGATTTAATATGCTAATGAGCATATAATAAGGTCCTAGGCAAAACGTAGGTCAAATCCAGCACCAAAGTTGTCTAAGCAGGCTTTGAAACTGCCTTTGCAAAAACCGTAACTGAGAAAATTATTACAGTGAAAGACATCTGGCCTAACTGACTCCATCTTGCTAGTAACACTTCCATGCTGTCCTTGTCTATTCCCAGGTGTAAGTCAAACTAACTTCGGGAGGAACTTAGTTTATATTAATAGTTTATAGTTTGAAACAAAGACAATAACAGAGCTTTCCCAAAACAAGCCCCCTTCTTGCCTGAGGGCTAGACTTCCTTTGTAGGACTAACAAATTAGCCAAAAGATGAGAAATTATGGTTTAGGAGTCATACAGCTGGAGGCTACAAGATTCTGATCCTCCCCATATTGCTCCTGGGGATAACATCACTTTTGTAAAACCTAAGGTCACTGCTTGAGATATTCTGTAGACCCTGCACTTGATGAACCAGCTGGCAACACCCAGATCCATAAACTGGCTCATCTGATCTTGTGGCCCCCAACCCGAAAGTGACTCAGTACAAGAGGACAGCTTCAACTCCCTGTGATTTCATCTCTGAACCAACTCATCAGTATTCTCAACTCACTGCCCCCGCCAACCCCACCAAATTATCCTTAAACACTCTGATCCCTGAATGCATGGGGAGACTGATTTAAATAATAATAGAAACTCCTGTCCCCTGCATGCACAGTCAGATCTGTGTGCATGACTCTTTCTCTATTGCGATTGCCCTGTCTTGAAAAATCGGCACTGTCTAGGCAGTGGGCAGGGTGAACCCACTGGACAGTTACAACTTGGTCCACATGTTGTTTTTCAGGGTCTTATCAGCGCATAGCCTCTGCAACTATTTCAATAGTTTCCTTTTGCTGGTCATGGAAAATTGCTGCCTGGTATTTTCTATTCTCCTGAAATCACACTCTATCACTCACTCCCTTCCCCCAACTTCAGACCCTGAACACCACCATTCTACTCTATGATTCTATTTGTTGCACTTTTAGATTCTATGTATTAGTGAGGTAATGCAATATTTGTCTTTCTCCACATGGCTTATTTCACTTAATATAATGTCCTCCAGGTTCATTCATGTAGTAACAAATGACAGGATTTCTTTCTTTTTTTAAGGCTGAATAGTATTCTAGCGAATATGTACACTCATTATTTTCCTTTGGATATTTTCCCGGGAAGTGAGATTGCTAGATTCTAAGGTAATTCTATTTTTAATTTTGGAGGAGCATCTAGTGAGCAAGATGATTGTCAGAAGTTGTCATTTTTTTCAGCTTCCATCTAACCTTCTTTTTTTAATAGCTGAGACAGAATGGTTTTCCATAATGGCTGTGCATACTTACATTCCCAGGCACAAGAGTTCCCTTTTCTCCATATCATTGCCAACACTTGTTAACTCTTGTCCTTTGGTAACAGTCATTCTAACAAGGGTGAGGTGATAGCTCATTGCAGTTTTAATTTTCATTTCCCTCAAATACCAGCTTATCCTCTTAAGAGCTGTGTTACCTTAGGCAGATAACTCAGTCTTTCCAAATGTCAAATCTTCAACACAGAAATAGGGATAATAATGTCTAATTTTTATTTTTGCTGTAATTAGTATTTCCTCATATATCTGTGTTTATGTGATTTCATGTATTTATGTGTGTGTATGTGTGTGCTTGTAATACGAATCCTAGCAGAATGCCTGACACGTAGACCTGTGCCAGGTACTCAGTAATGGAAACAATTATTGTTGCTAAATATTTAATGACTTGGATCTTGAAATAAAATAGAATATATTTTTTCTTAATTGACTCCAAATACGTTCAGCATTTATGTTGACAGCATTGGTTCATATACTCTCAACAAAAATATTCAAGTATCCTTTTATTAAACAGATACAAATCTAAATTATCTGTGGTTTTGTGTTATTTAATGCTCAGCCTCAAAATTTAGCAGGTCCTCTGGCAACCTCTGGACATCTGGAGTAAGATAACAAATACACTACCAAACAATATATATATGAGAAATTTTGAAATAATTGTGAGTTTAACACAGAAGTTAAAAATTCTCAGGTTTCTACTGAGATACATTTATAATTTTTTTTTCCTCATAGAAACCTTCACTTTGGGGTGCTATATTTTTAAAAAATTGTATTGCTTTCCATCAGTTGCACTCTCTTTGAGAGTAGATTACTTTCCTCTTGCATCTCTAATCCTTGCAGCTGTTTCTGGCTCAGTATCATGCTTGGATTGTTTGAATGAATACAAGTAAAAATGAATATATTAATCTTCAATTGGAAGTTCAAGTACAGCTGAAAAATAAATTTAGAATCATGTTCCATTGCTATAACTTTTTTGGAATAAATGATGATTTGTAAACATTCATAGTCTGTAATAAATTGAATTTCTAGTGTATTTGTCTAATAAACAATATCCATTTTAATCTAGCAAAATACTTTTCTTAAGAAAAGTGAAGGCCAGGTAAGGTGGCTCACGCTTGTAATCCCAGCACTTTGGGAGGCCAAGGCGGGCGGATCACGAGGTCAGGAGGTCCAGACCACGGTGAAACCCCGTCTCTACTAAAAATACAAAAAAATAGCCGGGCATGGTGGCGGGCGCCTGTAGTCCCAGCTGCTCGGAGAGGCTGAGGCAGGAGAATGGCGTGAACCTGGGAGGTGGAGCTTGCAGTGAGCAGAGATTGTGCCACTGCACTCCAGCCTGGGCTACAGAGCGAGACTCCGTCTCAAAAAAAAAAAAAAAGAAAAGTGAATGACGAACTTTGAATTATACTTTTAATAATTATTTTCTTGTGCTTATTTAGCACTTCACCCTAGAACAATCAAGTATTCTAAATTTGTAAACACAGTTTAGTTGGAATATGCCACTTTATATAATAAAAAAGAAATATAAGTAAATATTTTAGGGTGTCAGGTGCTACTAATCTAAATGGCTTGTTTCATTTTTAGTTGCAAAAGTTTTGCTTTTGTAATTCTACAGTAAATTTTTTGTAATGACGTAGAGTTGATCACTATCCTGTCATATTTTCTCTATATATTTGGCATGCTTTATTTCAGGAGCATTAAATTGATATAATTTATTTATTGGTACATAGTGTTCTCAACATATATAAACCGAGTTTACTCCAATAAAAAACAAGAAAACAAAAGAAATTCTAACAGTGCCATTCCTTCATCTGCACAAAGCTTGGCATTATGCAAATCATTTGGACTTGGAAATTGGACAGATATTAGTTTCAATCCCAGTCTACACTAATAGGATAATAAGGGGTGAAATGGGTAGAACAAATACCTTGGAGAAACTTTAAGGGAATTAAATAAAATATATAAAAATGACTGTCAGAAGTTGGTGTTTTCTTTACCTCCCATCTAACTTTCTTCTACAGCTGGAGATGGAATGGCTGAAACCAATAGGCTAACAAGGTCATGATACTCATTTCCTATATTAAAGGTAGAATTTTCTGTCCCATTTTAAAAATCATGAGGGCATTGTATGATAAAAAGCCATCAGTATGTGTTCTTGACAAATTACATTTTAAAAGCTTTTAACACTTTTCTAATGACTAAATCCCTTAAGATGAACAGCTTGAAAGAGCCAAAGGTAACTCACAATCAGGAAGATTATATATTGAAAAATAGCCTTGAACATTGTCTTTTTAAGTGCTCTTACAAGTATGTACTTGAAGGAAATCGTAAATTTTACTTGAGAAGAAAATCATACCAATTGTGAAGTGATGATGTCTGGCCTTTGAAAAGTGCAAGTAGTGCCTGATTATAAGGTTACTGATTTATTTAGGCAACATGCTGCTTGTAACTTGTACTTTCAACTGTCATTTAAATTGTATTCAACTTTGGCTTAACTTACATTCAGCTCATTGAAAACCTTAGGGAACCAAACCTGATGCTGTTTCGGAGGGTAAGGAGACTCTATAATCTCTCCAGCTCAAATCTGGCTGACAGAAACAATTGCGTGCTTTCTCAGCCATTCAAACTAATTGTGAAATCAAAAGAAACAAATGGTGATGACCTGGCTTGCTGTGTGATTTTTGTTCTAGCTTTACTCTGTATCTACAATACGTTCTCTCTTAAAATACACAGGAAAGGCAACATGATTTTTTAATGAACAAAAACTATTATTAGGAAGTAAATGAGTAAAGAAAGAAATTCTATTTAAATACACATTTAACAAATATAATGTTCATAATACATACAAATACCGATATTCATTCTTCACTTTCTACCTTCCTTTTCCTCTCTGCTTTCTTCTCTCCTCCCAATCTACCTTCTTTTCCTTCTTCTTTCGTCTCTCGTTCCTTTTTTCTTTCTTCGTTCATTTCTTCATTTCCTAACAGACAAAAGTTTGTGTAATGTGTAACAGGTAAAATCAAACTGTTACATAGACATCATCACCTGAGGTCGGGAGTTCAAGACCAGCCTGACCAACATGGTGAAACCCCATCTCTACCAAAAATACAAAAATTAGCAGGACATGTTGGCACGCTCCTGTAGTCCCAGCTGCTTGAGAGGCTGAGAATTGCTTGAACCTGGAAGGTAGAGTTGCAGTGAGCCGAGATTGCGCCACTGCACTCCAGCCTGGGTGACAGAGAAATACTTCATCTCAAAAAAGAAAAAAAAAAAAAAGTAAGTGAAGGTCCTCTGAGTGGATTTATAGAGTAAAACCAATTCTTGGAGGGATTACAAACCCTTATCCTAAAAAAATTAAATGTACAAAACTTTCAATATGGACTAATTAGAAATAAGATGTATACAGTAACACTTGTTTTAACTATTTAGCAGATTTTTGTGAAGTCAGAAATTTGCAAAATGTTGGGTGTGTGTATATGCAAAGTTTATGTTCGTGTGTAGCCTGTATGTGTATCGTGTATCTTCCTTGTTATGCAATTCCAGATGTACCTATAAAGCATTGAATGACCACATTGTTAGCTCATGTAACATATTTTTAAAGATCGTTTCAGAAGATGGTACAAGTCCTTAATATCAAATCAGCTGTATCAATCTCGTATTTCTCTCATATGCCCCCAAATTTGGGATGCTTTCAAATTTTTTTTCATAACCGTGTACAATGTTGTTTTAAATCTCTCTTTCTATTTATATCATTTTTGCCTGTTTATTCAGCTGTTAATTGTTAGTTTTCTCCATAAATGTGTGTCTTAATTGCCCAATGAGAGGTATCCATCTTGTGGGAGTTGTTTTTTTATTATTTCAAAGTACATAGACATATTCTGAACATAGTTTATGATTTATGGACTAAAGTTTAAAGCTCAACTGGCAAATGCACTACATAAATTTATTAATCACATATAAATACTTCAAAGCCTATTAATGAGAGGCACTACATGCAAATATGAATAGAAAATAAGTATGTGCCCATTCCAAATTGCTTGTTCATTGACAATATATTTGAAAAAGTTAGATTTGTGTAATTTACATACAATTCTCAATCCCAACCATTATTTGTACTTGAATATATTTTCTCCTTCTGAGGCAAAAATATAGGATCTGAAGACAGGGAACATAAGGCTGATTCACATTTTGGCTATGACAGGAAATATCCTCTCCATAGGGGGTATGCTGAGTAAATGACTTTGTAACTTTACTTCATCCTCTCTATTTACATAGGGCATACACAGAGTAACCAATGGAATCCTCTAGAAGGCATTTAAACTCCCAAAAATTCTGTAACGGGACCCTTGAGCCCCTATGCTTGGCCTGCTCCCGCACTGTAGCATCTACTTTCATTTTCAATAAACCCCTTCATTCCTTCCTTGCTTTGTTTGTGCATTTTGTCCAATTCTTTGTTCAAGGCACCAAAAACCTGGACTCCATCCACCAGCAATACATCTTCCCTACATTTTCTCAGTTTAGTTCATCAAATTTCCTTGTGCCATTTGAGTGCATGGTTCTGGGGTCAGCCAGGGAAATGGGTGGAGTTTGTACATAGACTCTGGGCCTCACACCCTTACAGTTTTTCTCTTTGGGATTCTTTTCTCACATTCCAGGGTCTGTGGTTGTTTCTATATTACTCTCCTTGTTCATCTGGGGTGATACTTTGGGTTTTCTATCAGTTTATTTGTTTATTTTTAATCAGCCTTATCAGTAGGATTTCATTCTACCTTCGGGCGAAAGCCTTTAAAAAATGAGTAACTCACATAGTGCTGTTCTTTTTCACTCGTTTCCACTCTGTCTCCTAGGATTTTGTCCACGTTTTTTCCTGTCTCCACTGATTTAAGTTGAACGATTTTGTTGTATTTTTCCAGACTTTATAGTTACCATCTGTGAGAAGAGGGATTTGGGGTTGAGTAGGAGCTTACTTGTATATACTAGAAGCAGACCCACACATTTCCACTGGAGCAAGAAAGTAACTATGTCACTGAGAAGTCAGAATTAAGATACAGGAGTATAGTAGTGACAAATTTTAATCTCCAGAGGACATTTATTTGAGAGTGTGACAATAAGAAATGATGTGAGATATTTTCAGGATATTTTTAGGGCATTATAGAAATAGGGATGGGAGAGAATAACCTGGAAATCTTGATGCCTGGGGTGGGTGGGAGTGACGGGTGGGGTTGAAACAGGGATGGAATTGTTGTTTTTAAAAGTTTCATAGAAGGAAAGTAGATGATGCTCACATTGTTTAGCTGGAGATCAACTCTTCAATCTTGCAGTTCTCAATAAAAAAGAAGTCTCAATGTTCAAAGATACTCTGGCAAACACTCATAGAGGGCTTCTTGAGTTATTCTACCCTGAGACAGAGCTTGCCTCACTGGAAGCAGAAGACAGTATACAACAGAGAAAAGACTCTCTCTGGCCTTTGAGGGTTCAATAATTGAGTCTATGAAATAAACTGACAGTAGGCAGGTTAACAAGAGAAAAGGAATACACATTTATTATGTGTATTTGGTAGCACAGGAAAAAAAAGTGAATATTCCCCATAAGCCAGTGAGATCTAGAAGCTTATATATTAGCTTGGGCTACAGAAAGAAATAGGTGACTGGGGCCTACAGCAGATTAAAGGGAGGTGGCAATAAACCACGGGAGGGTAAAAGGAGTAAATGCAATCTGAACAAAGGCTCTCCTGCTACGCAGATAAATTTATCTCAGGTTATAGAAATGATCACAAAGCAGCCCTCTTACTGATTACAGATATTCTACTAATGTAGATTACCTTTAGAGATGTACGTTTCCTTTACAAAATGACACCTTTACAGAGCTACTCCTGTTTCTGCAGTTTCTGAGAATAACCAACTCAAAATATGCCAAAGAAATATACTTTGGGATGTCACATTCTGGCCTACTATGGTCGTATTTTGGCATGGTGTGTCCTGAACCCTAACAACAGCATGGAGATGACCATAGAATATACGACTGTGACCCCATGGAACAGTGGTGATATGGACATCTCTGGTAAAGAGCAATTGATTATGTCAAAGATAAATAATATAGACAAAAACAAAAATACTATATTCTTCCTTTGATTCCCAATTTATTTGTATTTTGCTCTGTGAAAATGCTGAAAATAAATGATACTACGTTTTCAAATTGTATTCTGCTAGGTTTGTTTCTGAAGAAAAAATATCTCAATATAGGTGTGTATGTGCATAATTTTTGAAAAGGTACAACATTTCAAAGTTTTTTATAAAGCATAAGTTAGCTTGAGGGCATCACATAGGTTGAGACATATAAAATGGGAGTTCAGATATTACAATTCATTTTTTACTAGATTGTGAAAATGAATTTAATAATGAACAACAGATAATCATTGATTCAACCTTTTACATATATTTAATATTGATTTCATATATAGTCCCATTTGCATGCCTTTTTGTTTGTTTGCTTTGTTTTTTTGAGACGGAGTCTCACTCTGTCACCCAGACTTGGAGTGCAGTGGCACGATCCTGGCTCACTGCAACCTCCGCCTCCCAGGTTCAAGCGATTCTCCTGAATCAGCCTCCCAAGTAGCTGGGATTACAGGCGTTTGCCACCACACTCGACTAATTTTTGTATTTTTAGTAGAGATGGAGTTTCACCATGTTGACCAGGCTGGTCTCAAACTCCTGTCCTCAAGTGATCCACCCACCTCGGCCTCCCAAAATGCTGGGATTACAGGTGTGACCCACCACACCTGAACTTCCATGTGTATGCTTTTATTTTTCCATCACTATAGATTTTACAAAATGTGTCAGTTCTTTATTTTTGACCACAGCTATACAGCCTCATCAGCTCCAAACTTCCTTTTTTGATAAAACATTTTTAAAAATAATTTTTGTACTTCTGCAAAAGAGGTTTGGTCAATGGGATCTACTCAGTGAGACATAGCCCAGGTGCATTTTTGCTCTAATGCAACACATCCAGCCCATCTGTTCTTGTCTCTTTAGGCGAAGTGGATGTGGATAACATCTGTTTTACTTGTTTGTTGACATACATCAGCATTTGGAATGTGGTTGCAAAAATAGAAATCTGCACATTCATCATTCAATTAATCCTTGAAGAATAGCTTGCTTTCTTCCTTAGCTTACTTGAGAGATTTTTAAAGTCCTGTGTTAATCTCTCTCCCTGCATTTGAGGAGGAGTTGATGAGTAACTTGTTAACATTGTTCACTATGCTTATTCAATTCAAATGAAGTTACATCCCCTCATATTTATTTCTTATTTATCACAGGCTGCTTTACCTTAAATCCTGTTGATTTTAATATTTTAGTGTTAAGTGGCTTTACATTTTTAAGTGGTAGTATTCACTTTAAATAATTTCGCTTTTTGTCTGAATCCGTTTGTATGAACGGATGCATGTGGGTGTGTAAGTATATACGTTAGATATATGTAATATGTTACATACATAATAGATATGTGAAATGAAATTTAAATTTTACATAAAACATGAACATTAAATTTATGTTTGAAGGACTTTTAAGTTATAGCTTACTAATTTGAAGAACATCTATGAGACAGCAATATCAAGTATCACATCTTATTAACTGGAATGGATGGCAGTACTTTCAAATGAAAAAATTTTTTCTGTGTTTAAAGAACTAAGTATAAAAGAGAATAGTAATCATGTTATTGAGGAATAGCATGTTGTTGCTTCTTTTCTTAGGAAATGTGTACTTATAAATGTTTTTGTTTTGTGTCTTAAAATTTGAAAAAATACAATAAATGCAATAATTGAAGTTTATTTTAATGGCTTCTTTTTCACTTCAACAAAATTTTACTTTAATTTACACTTCTTTTAAAACCTTAACGAAAACTTGTGCTACTCATACATTTAGAAACTATATTTAGATGTTCTAGAGGAAAAGATATCCAGAAATTAGCACTTGAGAATTTTCAGTAAACAAATTCAGAAGGGGAGTATGAGTTGTGCGGTGTGAATACTGAATAATCATGTCAGTTCTGTTCCCAAGTCATTGACCTCCATCCCCCAAACACTGGTGGGTATTAGCAAGCAGCAGTGACCAAGAATGACCTGGCGAGGAATGTACTGGCCCATTTAGGACCTCAGAGGGAAGGATTATTCTATGAAGAAGCTTCCTTGATCATTTCCATTTTTTCATGGTGGGGATATACATTGCTCCTCAATATAAGACGTGTAATAAGTGTTAAAATATACATTATCAATTACTTTTTATTTATCCTCATAAAAATGTCCTATGCAAATATTTTCACTTCTGCTCATTGTGAATTATAGATTCAAGTAAATTGCTTCATCTTCACCTTTTATATTTCTAGTCTTAATATTTTTGAGCATACTGTTTCAATGTGGAAGTATATAATGTAAATAAGTTTTAATATATATCCATATTATACGATTCACCTAACAGATGACTGAAGAAATCTAGAGACTATAATGGTTAAGTGAATACCTTCAAAGAGAAGAGGAAAATTCAAAAACAGACCATACTCCAAAGATACCCAAGCATTTATCTTCTTTGTTTTTAAACACTAAAATTAGACCCCCCCATCCTCGGCATTTTGGCTCAATGACATTTTAGAATTTTGAATGTGATTGATATTTCTCTTTTAGAGGGTGGGTAGAATGAATGACAGTAAAGAAAAGCAGGCTAAATTATCTCCTAAAGACTAGCAATATATTTGGAAACACATATTCATTATTTATAATTTTTTATTTTGAAGACGTTACAAAAATTATGTGTCAAAAGAAACACTAGAATACATTTTCACAATTAAAGCCTTTGCTAATTGCTCTAAATAGTATAGCCTTCTATTCTGCCTAAATCCATTCATTTATATAGGCAAGAATACAGACAATACTTTGATCCATTCTTATAATTTGCTTCAGTTGCTTCATGTATATAAGTGGCATTAGTAGCCTTTTTAATTTTAGCTTGTATATTTTGTTTATAATATATGTGGGGTCTTGGCTGTTGTTATTGGTGGTGTTGTTGGTGGTGGTGGTGTTGTTTTGAGATGGAGTCTCACTCTGTTGCCTGGACTGGAGTGCAATAGCGCTACCTGGGCTCACTGCAACATTCTCCTGGGTTCAAGTGATTCTCGTGCCTCAGCCTCCCGAGTAGCTGGGACTAAGGCACCTGCCACCACACCTGGTTAATTTTTGTACTATTAGTAGAGACAGTGTTTTGCCATGTTGGGCAGGCTTGTCTCAAACGCCTTACCTCAAGTGATCTGCCCACCTCTCCTCTTGGGATTACAGGCATGAGCCACTGTGCCCTGCTGATACACCTTTTTATCTTAGTGACAAAACCAATCTTTTATAATATGACTAAGACTTACCTAGATTATGCGACATCTTCCCTACGTGCTCAGAAAAATATAATTTCATTCATTTTAAAAAATGATATTTAATTATCACATAAAAGTTGTGAGCTTTGATATATGGGATATATGTACATTGAACTACTTTCCACTTTTAAATCTCCTTTTCATGTAAATATATGCCCAGGCATGTGTATAAATTCCTTTATATGATATATTGGATTAGTTTTTCAGATTAGCCCCCTTCCACTTCTCTTGGCATGTGAAGTACTTCACTGTCCAACTGACTTTGGACTTCACCGTGTAGCTTGTTTTGGTTAATCCATGTTAGACGGTATAATGCGAAGAGAGGCTTTAAATGTGTTTGCACAGTTGAATTTAGTGTCTTGCACTACTGCCATTCATTAGTGCAAAGAAATTGAAGAAAGACACAAGGAACTAACCTGAACCATGCTGCTTGAAGTTAATAGAAGCCCATCCCATGGGAGTCCAGCAAAGGCCCGGCCAGCTCACAAATAAAAGATCTGTTGAGCACCAGCTACAATGTTTATTAAAAGATCACTCAAAGATCACACAGTCTGTTTTCAACGTATGTATGTGTGATCAGAAACTGGATCTCACAGGATCTCAGTGGAACGCAGTTAATACCAAAATTTTCTTTAAAGACTGGTAGTATTGTTTAGTTGTTTGCTTGTCTCGAAGTTGAAAAGAGACTCTGTGATCTTTGAGTGGTCTTTTATCTGAACATTATGTTGAGCTTACTTACATATGCACAATCTCAGATGAGAGGGAAAGAACAACAGTTTGTTTTAATAGCCTCTAACTAAAATTTGAGTTTTATTTACCATGAATGTGTGCAACAAACCACAGTTGTACTAGCTGCAGCTGTGACTTTGTCACAGGTAAAAGAGATTGACAAAAACCAAAATACTGCTGTACGTCATTGAATTTGGAGCATATTTACACAGCATTATTTTAGTGATAGGTGACTAATAAACTGTGATTAACACATGGACATAGTCTTTGAGTCAATTACAGAAAACTTTAGAAAAAAGTTTGCATATTACTTATTTTAAGTGCATTTGCATAGTGGTTTTTTAAAATACACAACAATAAAACAAAAAAATTCAATTCTACAAAATACATCAAAACAATATACTATGTAGATTTTTTTTTTTTAAAAGAATATCTATACAATTTTCACATAAAATTCTGGTGAGTAGTGATCAAACATTTCCATGAAGATCTTTTAAAAAGTCTGGATGCACTGAATTATTCTGATTTCAAGTTAATTGATAATCATGAATATATTATAGTAAAGACCCCAAAATTTGGGGAAAATCTTGGCTATTTGGATGTAATGAATTCTTATAATCTGACCTTTACTTTGGCATCCATTTTGAATCTAGCTTTGATTTTTTCTTTTATTATTATTATTATTATATTTTAAGTTTTAGGGTACATGTGCACAATGTGCAGGTTTGTTACATATGTATCCATGTGCCGTGTTGGTGTGCTGCACCCATTAACTGGTCATTTACATTAGGTATATCTCCTAATGCTATCCCTTCCCCCCTCCCCCCACCCCACAACAGTCCCCGGAGTGTGATGTTCCCCTTCCTGTGTCCATATGTTCTCATTGTTCAATTCCCACCTATGAGTGAGAACATGCGGTGTTTGGTTTTTTGTCCTTGCAATAGTTTACTGAGAATGATGGTTTCCAGTTTCATCCATGTCCCTACGAAGGACACGAACTCATCATCATTTTTTATGGCTGCATAGTATTCCATGGCGTATATGTGCCACATTTTCTTAATCCAGTCTATTGCTGTTGGACATTTGGGTTGGTTCCAAGTCTTTGCTATTGTGAATATTGCCGCAATAAACATACGTGTGCATGTGTCTTTATAGCAGCATGATTTATAGTCCTTTGGGTATATACCCAGTAATGGGATGGCTGGGTCAAATGGTATTTCTAGTTCTAGATCCCTGAGGAATCGCCACACTGATTTCCACAATGGTTGAACTAGTTTACAGTCCCACCAACAGTGTAAAAGTGTTCCTATTTCTCCACATCCTCTCCAGCACCTGTTGTTTCCTGACTTTTTAATGGTTTTTTCATACCAGAAGCAGGGCTTAGTCACCCTTTATACAGCTTCCAGTTCTCAGTGTCCTCCCAGTGCTTCAAGGTCATTGATCCCGATGCAGATATCTGCCTTTTATCACTGCCTCCTGGTACCCATCTCCCTATGGGGTGGCTAGATGCAATTTACATGACTTACCCCTGAGACTCCCACACTCCCTATGGACTGAGCAAATATGCCCCAGTGACACTGTAAGTCACATTGTGACTCCACGAATTTATATTTGTTTGCTTTAAACCCAGTTAGAACTCGCCTCAGGAAACCTGCTTGAGTAGCTCCCAGGATGCCAATAAAGGCATAGTCCCACAGGTCCTCTCTCTCTCTTGCTCCTCACCCATTGGTTGAATATGAGTGTCTGGGCAGCTCCCTGCTTCCTGTTGGCCTTGTGAGGCCTGCTGCCCTCTTCTCTCTGGGATCTGTAAGTAATACAGGACTTCTGTTATTTTATGTCATACCATCTCCTCTGTGTCTCATCTGACCAACACACCAGAACCTAACTCTCTTCCCAGTCACGGCTTTCCTGGAAAGTGTAGTATCTTTTTTTTTTTTTTTTTTTTGAGACAGAGTCTTGCTCTGTTGCCCAGGCTGGAGTGCAGTGGCGTGATCTCAGCTTACTGCAAGCTTCACCTCCTGGGATCAAGCAATTCTCCTGCCTCAGCCTGTGGAGTAGCTGGGACTACAGGCGTGCACTACCACGCCCAGCTAATATTTTGTATTTTTAGTAGAGACGGGGTTTCACCATGCTGGTCAGGCTGGTCTCAAACTCCTGACCTCGTGATCCACCCTCCTTGGCCTCCCAGAGTGCTGGGGTTACAGGCGTGGGCCACCGTGCTTAGCTGAGAGTGTCTATCTTAGCAGGAATAAACTAGACACAAGTCAGACAGGAGCCACAAGGGTATCTGCTGGTATAAACAAGTTTCCTGTGAGAGGGACAACTGGGCATGGGTCCAGACACTTGAGCATTAGGCTGTCTGCAAGACAAAATGTATCTCGTGAAAAGCATACTTTAAACATTCACAACCTAATCCTCTAGAATCCCGTCAGGGCAGAAGTATAAATTATACTCACACTTCAGAGAGAAACTTTGAGACCAAACTAGAGGAAAATCACAAGAGGGAACGTTGGAAAAGAGTTTAGGATTTGACCAGGGCCAGCTTCATGGCCACGTTATCCAGGTCTTCAAGCAGGACCATGGACTCAGAAGGACCCCACACTTGCTTTAGTGCTCTAATATCAACATATTGAAATTCCTAATAATTTTATCTTCAAATTTGTGTTCTGTAAGTGAAGACTGAGGAGCCAGTGGAACATTCATGTGAAAAGAGGAGATACCTGATATTTGCATATTTACCATTTTTTCATCTTATTTTTATATAAAGTTCACGATGCCCCATGATCACAGAATTCCATAGGACCCAGTATGCATGGGAGCTTGGTGAGACTCAAACCAATGACAAGGTAAGTGTGTCACATCTACAACCAAGTAAGCAAGGGTAATGGTATCTCTGAGAGCTACACCTGCCATTTGAACCAGAACTCACTTTGAATACTAAACAAAGTTCACAATGTTCTAAGAACACACACACAGAGCCTTAACATGTCTTTTCTTATTTATGTTATTTCTTTATGTTAGCCAACCACTTACACTGAAAGAGATTACATCGAAGAAAAGAAAAAGTTAGGGCAACCCACAGCTTTCCTTTCAGTCCTTTACTTTCTGTGTTTCTGTTCACTCTCAAAGGCAGAGCGTGTTATAGATGGTGCACATATCAAGAAGTGAAATTAAAGCAGTTGAGTTAAATTTGTACAGTGTTATCCTTGTTTGTACTAAATTCACATGCAGGTATGAGCTACAAAATACAAATTGCGTAATGTAACTTCAGTGATTTTAAAACTGCCATTGCACAAGATAAAGATGATGGTAAAACTCATGCTAATAACTTCAAATATAATTTTTCTTTGCCTATAATGATATTAAATAGCAAATAAAAAACATAATGACAATTTGAGAGACGGATCATAGAATGGAAAAATCTTTCTATTTATTACCCTTAACAGCAGCTTTTTTCCCTGCTTTTCTAACAGAGAGACTCACATTTTCATTTTACAGTAAGCCCTGCAAATTGAGTAGCTTGCCTTGCATTTGACGAACCATTTTAAACTGTGTAGGACTACAATATCATATGGATAGTAATGTGAATTTGTAGCTGTTAAGCAGCAGCCAGTTTTTCTAGATATGAACACTGAAGGGAGAAAAAAGACTGAGATGAAAATTAGGCTAAGAGTAGATTTCTTGGAGCTGGTCTAAAATATTCACTTCTATTAGATTATTCACAAATTTTTTGTCTTGCATAAACATGTAAAAAACGATCGGTAGGTGACATGTTACAATATTGACATTACACTTTTGACATATATTTGACATAGAATACGTCTCCCACTCTCCAAACAGCTTCATGCATTTTAATTTATCCCACACGCAGATACTGACAGGCTATCTTATCGTCACCATTTCACATTGCAACAGAAATTATATGCCTGGTTGTGCTTGGAACAGTTGTACAACTATGTTCAAATTAGCAACGTTTACAAAGAGATAAAATATTAAATTAACAAGACATTAAGGAGCAGATAAGTGGGGGCAAAGGGAGTCAGTTTCACGTAATGTCCTTAAGGTGTCCAATCCAACAGTAAATATTTGCATTGCTTTTCTAAACATTGTACCAATGTGTGTATGCTAATTCTTTCTCCCTTGTTTAATGGAAACTTGTCCTCATGTCACATCACATAGTTTAAAATGTTAGCATGATCATCATCCAATTAAATTTTCTCATTCATATTCTTGTATACTGTATATATCTCTCTCTCCTTTCTTTTTCTGTTTATCCATTGTTATATTTTTTGCAAAATTTTCATTTTAGCCCTTTATTATTTATAAAATACAATTCTTAACTTTGAGTTGAAATTCAGATGACTTGCTTTAAATCAGTATTTGAACTTTTGGCACTAGTTAAGATCTGAGCCACTTTGTTGAAGTGGGACATTTTTTTTTCCTTTTATTTAATCTTATTTCTATCAGATTTGTTTGACAGATAGCGTATTTCAATCAATCAAATACATATTAGATATGTATCAGAAGGCATACAGGAACTGTAGAGATGACAGCACTTTAACTTCAAAAGATACTAATTAACTGATTTGACTGGAAATGTTCCTAATATGTGACAAGATTCATGGTTTTAAATAAAACATTTATTTTAAACATTTCATGGAAAATCCAATTTTGATGTTATGGCACTGACACCTAGATATATGCAGCTGATTCCATACCAAATGCTTTCTTCCCGAATGTCAACATGTCTTGTGTTTGTGAAAGTATTATTTAATATAACTAAAAAAAAAAAACACCCATCATTTCAAACAATGAACTCTGAGAATGTGTGAGTAAAAATTGGGCTGTGCAAATAAATACTTGAAAAAATACTGATGATTTCATTATATAATTTTGTGTTAAACATCTCAAAAAATTTAATAGCTTTAAGTTATCTTAGTGGCTTCATTAAAACCTAGCAAGTTCTCACCTAATATGTAAGAAATTTTAAATTATCAAAATAAATGGAGTTTGTGAGGCTCAAATTCTAGCATGTGATTTCTTGACTGTGGGACTTGAAACTGTGCTTTTTTAATTTATTTCTTATTACAATATAAAGATGTGTACTAAACAGCATTACATAATTCTCCCACCAATATGTCAGTAATTTTGACTTGACTTACTTAATGGTAATCACTTCATAAAGTTTGTAAGTTTCTGTTTAAAAATTGTTAAGAAAAAGTGTGCACTACTACATGGGCAATGCACCATCATCCAGATGGTTGAAACATATGGTGTTGCTGAAGTTGTCACTCCTAGGATGCCACGTGCTGCAGCCACATGATAGAGTAAGCACACTACACATTTTCCCAACCTTGGCAGAATAAACAGAGTTTACCACTGGGATTAGACATTGATTTAATCTAAGTAGAATCTAAAAAATAATTTAATAGAAGTGTACTTTAAACATATCTGAGTAAGAATATCTGAAGGGGTTTATCAAATATCACATGAAAAATTCAGTTAATTAAACCATGATTTTTTGTTATTACCTATTCTATGGTATTAAGTGCATCAATAGGCTGTTTTAGGTTTTTACTTAAAAACTATGTTTTAATTTTATGTAGATAGAGTGATTTGCAGCTCTTTTGTATGCTAAAGGGTAGGTGGAGAGAATTAAAGAGATTGATCGCACAGAAATGTCAACCAGAGGGTTTTCCTTCTTTCCTCAAGCCTTTTTGTGATATATGTGACAATATAAAAACGTTTTCTTACCTTTCTGTGTGTGTGTTTTGTTTTAAATGCTTTGCCAAAAATAACTTTGACATAAATAGGTGCTTTAAATTATTTTGTGAAGTAAAAGAATAGATGACAATATGACTGTTTCATAGAAAATTGGAAAGTAAGAATTTTTCATGTTCATTCTCTGACATAACAACGAAAGAAAGTTTGGCTTTTTAAAATCATTTGTACGTGGTTTTGGGGGCAGAGGTTGCTAGATTGACTCTTAAAAAATAAATAGGAATAATTCATGAGATTATATATTAATAATTTATACATGTTAAGTTCTTATTTGTTATTAAAGGTGAATAATAGCTTATGTACATCATTTTACCTAATTTCTCAAACCCACTAGTTGGAAATGATATTCTGTTGTTATTTTTTGAAATCCCTTCTGTGGTTAACAGAGTATATATGTATGTGTCTATTTTTCCAGTAGTGAGAGAATGAGGAAAATTTGCCTGTCTGTCAGAGCTCCAAAGATTATTACTAAACAATTTGACAATATAGACTGAAAACATTCTTCTTATTAACTGAATTCAGTATTTTACCTTTAGAAGAAGTCAACTTAGAGAGACAACTTGGGTAGCTACATTTTGGCTATATTGTCTAAAAGATATTAAAAGGATATCTCTAATATGAAGTTAAATATGGCTTTCTAAGTACAGGAAGCAAGTTTCTGTTAAAAATACCAGCTTGCTACTAGGAACTGCATTTGACAAAAAAAAAGATAGTTTATGAAGTGAATACTTTTTTGATGCCAATATAATGAGAGTAACTTGAAAGGGAAAGATCTAATCTTTGTAGTGTGATAGAACACACAAGGAAGGCAGCAATACTCAGTTCTAATTTTATTCATTCTTCTACATCAAATGGAAAAAAAGGAATTGATAAAAAAATCATTTCAAATAAAGTAAACATAGGTAAAACTGTTTCTTGAAAGTTCAGTTTCCATATAGCACCAGTATATCTCCATCCCAGATGGTGTACTTGTTTTATATTTATTTTGATATTCAGTCTTGTTAAACATTCAAAAAATTTAACTTCTCATGGAAGAAATAAACACTGATTTATAATTCACAATTTGTAAAACTGACATTTAAACATAAAATTATAAGATTAGTCGTGTAGGATAATGACACAGAAAAAGTATACTTTGGTAAACAAATCAATTGTCAAAATTTAAGAAAGTAGCTGCAACTCAGCCATTATTGAAAAATTATAGTTAGTTTATCTTGATTGAGGGATTGAATTAACTCTGTGGGTATTCTCTATTGAGGTATTTGATTAATGTCTTGAAATAGCATTTAAAGTGCTAGACAAACACTTTAAAAATATGCACAGGACTATCTAAAAAATTAGAAAAAACTTGGCAGGTATACTCTTTAGAGGATCAAATTATACAGCTTGAAATCGAACATCAAGAAATTCAAATTAAGGATAAAAATAATTCACAGTTGGTGAGACCTGGTTTAACAGCAGATAGAGAGTGAGAGGAGAAGGTGAAGAAAGAAAACTCTTGGAAGTTTTGTTGAGGACAAACTCAGGTAGTATAGCTAATAAAACGGTTAAATTGAGTATCAGTATCGATGGAAAGGAAAGAGCTTTACTATAGTCAAAACTGATAAAAGCATATGTGACACATTGTATGTAGTTTTAGAGGTCATATTTTAAGGGGATATGAATAAGTTTGAATATTTATAAAAAAGTAGCTTAGGCTGGCTGTGGTGGCTCACACCTGTAATCCTAGCACTTTGGGAGGCTAAGACAGGTGGATCACGAGGTCAAGAGTTCAAGAGAAGCCTGGCCAAGATGGTGAAACCTAGTCTTTACTAAAAGTACAAAAATTAGCCGGGCGTTGTGGCGGGTGCCTGTAATCCCAGCTACTCGGGAGGCTGAGGCAGGAAAATCGCTTGAACCTGGGAGGCAGAGGTAGCAGTGAGCCAAGATCGCTCCACTGCACTCTAGCCTAGACGGCAGAGCAAGACTCCATCTCAGAAAAAAAAAAAAAAAGAAGCTTAGTGAGGAGTGGGAAAAGTAACATACAATAGTTGAATATTAGGCAACATGGATTTAGTGTGGTAAAATGGAAGCATAGAGAGGAAAATATAAAACTCCATGTCCTGTATTCCAACCACCTGGACTGCTTGATGGGTGTTGCAGATGTTCTGCAATTTTCTGCCTCTGTAGTTTTGACAATCCCTAAATTTGCAATGCTATATCTTTTTGTTTGTTTGTTTTCTTCTCTAATGATCAATTAAAATTCCAACAATGCTTTAAGGTTAGCCTCCAAAACTATCTCATCCTCTTGCCTCCTTCAGGAATATCTTCCTCTGCCCTCATTCCCAAAAGAACTTGGCACATTGGGGTCACATTCTTCTTTATAACATAATGCCTTGGACATTTTATTCAGAATGTTCAGAGCAGAAGGGATAGAAGCATGTCTTTTTCAGACTCTTAACTCCCACAGTTTTGGTACAATCTAACATATTTAATAAAAGCATTCTGTTGATTAAAGATCATTAATATTTAACTCAAAAGATTATATTTTTGTATGTAGAGTCGAACACACACAAGACAAAAAAGAGAGGGCATGCATACTGGTACTGATATGAAAAAAATGCTGGAAGTGATTACATTGAACATGTTTTAGAAATTTAATAATAATTATTTAAAGAAAGCAGAATTCTATACATAAATACATAAGAAAAAATTAAAACTAACATTATTAAATGTATTTAGAAATAAACTTTCAGAAAGATATAGTTCAAACAACTCTGCAAACTAGAGATTATATCTCCTTTTAGAATAATAAAGAATAAACCTTTGATAAATACATATCTGATTTAATACTTTTAATTAATTGGACTTTTCGTAAAATTAACAATAAAGTAGCATTAATATGTATTTTTCAACAGCAGGACTGCTGGGGAGCAGGCAAAATTATATGTATTGTATATATTTTTCAGTGTTTTTTTAAAACCTCCAAAATATATGTGTAAAAATGGATTTTTTTCATTATATATTCAATACTAAAGTAAATATTTATAGATATGTTAATTTTATAATTTTTGTTCTATTTTACTATTCATTTATCATATTTTATTTTGAATTAAAACTGACTTTGGTTGAAATCAACTTATACAACATAAATGTTGAGCTTGAATTCCTTATAAGGATTAGTAGTAAATGAATTGACATCTTACCTATACAATGTTTAGTTAGGTTGGTTAATTTTGAAAACATTATTAGGGAATTACTGTTAGAAATTAGTAAAAATACAGAAAAATTTAGTTTTGATAAATGAATAGAAAAGGGAAAAATATTTCTGTGAAGTCTACAGAAACAGAAAATATTCTGACATAAAATGATTTAAAGATGTTCCTGTGTAAATACTCAGCTATTTTGTCACTGCAAGTTTTGTTTGATGCTGAAAAATTATTAAAGTAGTGAGTGATATACAATCTTCATATAAAAAAATTCTCACCTAGGTTATCTTATAAAGTGGTCACATTGCATGACTAGATTTGCATCTTGAATATTATCTGAAATTTAAACATCCTTTTAAAAAATCACTGCTATAGTGGCAAAATATAATTCCTTGAAGGTTCATTTATTTTAAAAAATATATGAAAGTCTTTTGGCTCAAACTATTAATGCATTCCATGATCATTAAAAATATGATTTGATGTCCAATATTGGACATCACTCTACAGTGAAAGTATACATTTTCTTATATAATTCCTGTAAGCTGAAAAAACATAATCAAAAAGAGAATTCCTAAAGTATTTTTAGTAATAACAACATCTAGATTTATGCTATAATTTATTTTTTAATATCAGAAGTAAAGTACTGTTAGAGTAATGAACTATAAGGAAGAACCAAGGAAAGACAGCTGTTATTTGGGTTCTCTCTCTCTGAAGAAGCAAACGAACACATTTTTTATTAATTTTTTTGCTCTTCCTTGACATCAGTAAGAGGTATTCCATGATGCTAACTCAAAGGGATTATTGCAGCTTAATACTTAGTCACAGCAATCAAATCAAAGTTAAAAGTCTTTTGGTCTTTATCAATAAATGTACCATTACTATTCAACCTTTAGCACTATCGGAGGCATTTGGGATATTAAAATCATTTGTTTATAATGCCCCCTTTCTTTCTGACATTAATTTCAATGTTATTCTTTTTAATGCTAAGGGAAAAAACATTTGGCACAAAAAGCAAACTAATGTATTTCAAAAAGAGATTCTTGCATGACATGATTCCTAAGAGATTTGCTTCAGTTAAAAGCATTCTTCTGTCCTGTGAATATTTGTGTACATGTCTGATTGAGTGGAAAAAAACTGCTGGAGAAAAATTGGACCACAAATGTATGTTTTGGCTGCTATCAAGTCAATATAGTAATAGACTGGTGAAAACATCAAAACACAATCAAAAGCTGCCTTCAGTGTCTGAAAGAAGAATTTACTTGGCAGTCATCCAAAAAAGGTCATTTTTTTTTTTTTTTTTTTTTTTTTTTCTAACCTCATCAGTAAATATGAAGGAAATAAATCTGGGGATCTTGGTTTTTATAAAACAGTGTATATGGTTGCCCTACGGAAGACAATCTCTGACTCTATTATTTAATATATGTATTTATTGCACTAGGTTGATAAGCCAAAATGTAAGGGGAGGCATTCACAACCAGGCCAATACATATTTGCAAATGGTTAAGAGAAGAATAGCCTATTATTCAACACATACTTATGGAAATTGATGTGTATTTGAAATGTTAATGCTTAGAAAATCCTTTGATGCCTATTTGAAACACTAAGGGAAATGCAAATAAATCTGACTATTTAAAAAGCTTGTATTCAATACTTTCATGTTAATTATAATAAAAATAATCTGACGAAAGAATCTATGTGATACAATCAATATTACCTTACAAAATCAAAGCAATTATGCTTTAAAAGTAATACTGATATATAAATCACAAGAAAAAAAGGCTAATATGTAGAACATGAGAGTTTGAAATGCTCTGCCTGTGTTGAAAATCTGCTAATTTAGTGGACATTTTTAATTACGTACTTTAGAGGAGAAAAGCAGTTCCAATATATAAAACAACAAAAATTACAACTCATTTCTATATATTATGTACTGCGCTAATTGGTAACCATTTAAACCATAAAGAATATTTGTGAGCTGAGCAGTGATATAAAAACAGAAAAATCTGGTGTTTTTGACATCTGACTGTGCTTACTTTGAAAGTATATTTTACACTAGACACTGTGAATGGCTTGTATTCTGAAACAACTCCAATTTTTGTTAAGAGTGGGAGTGATAGAAACATAAAAGTTATGATATAATGTGATAACTGCTTAAATAATCAAGAGCTATTGAAAAACATAGTGAACAATAAACTCTATGCCACTTTGGAATTAAATATTTATAATATCTGATATAGTCAAAATGTGAAGTTATTATATATTTTTACTAGATTTTGTTCGACCTAATTAAGGTTCTTCATACTATTTTTATCAATCCTATACAGGATGGTATCAGACTGTTTTATTTAAACACACTAGAGATAAATATATAGAATGCAAAATATCAGAACGAATCCTATATAGCCAAGATAGTATTATTTTGTAATATTTTATTTCAGTTTATATAATCTGTCTACACACATCCTAATAAGATTGATCATATAAGTTATATATTTTTTACTGGAGATTATCATCATAAAACTTTGAAAAGCATAGTTTTAGCAAATTTAACAACTTGTAAGATGAGAAAATAAATTATAGAAAATCAAGTGCCAACATCCTCCCCTCAATACAAAGAGAAATGCCATAGTGAATATTATTTTATAAACTAGGACTATCTAATGCCAGCTGAATGTCAAACCCAAAATAGATTCAATAATAAAAATTGTGTAAACAATTGTTATGTTAACAATAAAAATATATTTACTCAAATCTATAAGAATATCATCAATAACTACCATTTTATTGATCTGCTTTGTGAGAGTACTTTACGAAGAGCTTAAAAATTAGTTCTTTGATTTTTATGACAACTCTATGAAATGTATATGAATATCCCCATTCTATAGCTAGAGAAAATGTGGTAAGGAAAATTAAATCATTTGAAGAAATGTAAACTGCTAAAACATGCCAGATCACATCCAAAGATTATTCTGCTAATTACTATGCCACCTGTGCTTTACATGAAGACTCATGTTTCTGGAATTTTCTGCCTGGAACAAGGCATGATAGGCCTTGCAGGTTTTCCTGAGGAATGTAATGCATAGTAATAATTGATGCAGGAGATAGCCAAATGCCTATGTAGACAGGGAAGGGTCTCTGGAGAACCTCAGATTCACCCAGGTCATTTTGCACTGGGGAGTTGCCTAAACATGCTCACAGTGAAAAATTATCTCCCTTAACAGACGTGCAGTAAGGGAAATAAATCAATGTGGAGTGGATCAGACTAAGGGCCCACATGTGCACTATAAGGAAGGGGTGAAGCCACATGGAATTTGTGCCTTTTTCAAGGGAGGAGCCTGGTCTCTTCAGCTAGTCTGTGGTGGCCTGGTATTCAAGTGCGAGGGAGAAAAACCTGCTTGCAGGACACCTCTCCTTGGTGATAACTTTCTTTTCACTTAAAAATTCAGTCCTCCTTTCCCTTCAGTGTGTTCATGTGCCTAATTTTTCCTGGTCGTGAGACAAGAACCCAGATTTACCTGAATTAAGAAGCAAAAATCCTGCATCAGTATTATGTTAAATCTATTGGCCATGAGGTGTTTTTAAGGAATCCTGAGGTAGCTTTCTCAAAATACTTTCTAATTTTTAATTTTATTATGTGTTAAAAATAAAGGCTGCAGCAACATAGTTCAGAATTTAGTCATTCCAATAAGAATGAGGCTTCCTTACCCCCCTCCACACGCATCCTGTTTTTGGTGCTATCTCTCAATGTCTGCTGTTCCAGGTATTGGAACAAGCAAAGAAATCTAAGCAAACTCTCACCACAAAATAAAATTTATAATTATAGAAAGAGTGATGCCTCTTTAACAAAATGTTATAAATAAAAAAGGTAAATTTGATACATGTAGTGAAATAAAGTTATTCTGAGTCTATAAGTGAGTCATACGCTAAGTAAACATGTGCTTTTATAAAAAACACGAGCAAGGAACATTAACAAGATTTTATTAGGCATAGTAGGAGCAGGAAAGGGCTTTTTACTAAAATAAAATGATCAAGAACCTTGGATTTGAGGCAAAAGGAAGGGAAAAATCCAGACAGAGGTTTGACAAGGTTTGTTTCAGAAGAGCTAATATAGCTGGCTTTGGAGTGTGAAAGTGGAGTCATTTATCAACTGAGGGTGAGAATTACCGGGGAGAAGAAAATGGTTCTTAAGGATTTTGAAATCAAAACTTTAGTAGCAAGCATATTTTGGTAAAGTCAGTTACGATGTGGCCATAATATTGACAATTTTTGAGGAGGGAAATACTTTTCAGACAATTACCTCAGGCTTGATGTCTATTTCCAATGAATCTTATAGGGGCCTTTTATTCTTTATACGTTCACAGTGGGATGGGCTCTAATAGATGTCTTAACCTACCTATAACATTTAGCCCAGTTTTAAAGGGCTATAAATGCCACATAATTTTTTATTATCTTTAAGTTACAACAAAAGTATTATTTGAGAAAGAAAATTTTCAGCAACTAACCATAGAGTGTCTATTATTATTATTTTCTTATTGTTTTAAACTGATGGGAAAGGCATAAATTAAGAATTGTGTTTGCCTACCTAGCAGGAGACCTGAAATTAAAGTATAACACAGTATTAATTAAGAGAACAGAAGAAGAAAAAATGACAAAACAGCCAGAATTAGAAGTTGAAAGAAATTTAATTATATTACACCTGATTGCTCCAAATTGGGTGTAAAGAGCAAGGAGTAATTTGAATTTTCAACTAAGTCAAAGATGTAATTATTTTGGTGTGCTAAGAAAAATTTTACTAAGGAAAGATAAGTAGTATTTTGTTTTGCATATTGTAAAGTTGGACAGTGTACTGACATAAAGATAATCTTAGGGTGCTTATCACTGGCACTGTGTTTCAAATGTCTTAAACTGTGAATTGTGAAATAGAGCATACATATAAAAAAGAGTTATATGAGAAATAGGTATAATATAAAATAGAAGAATATTGAACTCTTGTTGTTCCTCATACTGAAGTCCAAATGTGAAACATCAATATCTCTGAACCCTTCTTTGGGCCCAGCTTTGTCCTCAGTCCCTTGATGTGGTCAACAAAACTCAAATTCCTGTGGTATGGCAAATGCAAAACTAGTCTAAATGCTCCGCTTGCCTTTCCTGATTTCTACATTCATTTGCTTTTTGGACTACTTACTCTTTACTTTCTTGTCAGCTTATCTTTATATTTATGAGATTTTTTAAAAAATTAATTTCATAATTATTTACAATAGGAAGGCTGGTCGATTTACCATAAACCCTTCTTGAAATATCAATTAGTCAAATATGCTTTTATATTTGAAATATAAGTTAATAAATATCAAGTTGGTTTTAATCCAACCAGAGTAATATTTTATGCATGCAAATGGATTTGTGGATCATTACAGCAGATGATAGGAACATGGCTGAATCATTTGTTGGTTTTATAAAGGAAAGGAAAAACATTTACTTCTCCAGAAGTGATCTTTTAGAAATTATGCTAGAAGATATTAGATCAGAGCATTAGAACCTAGAGCATTTTGCATGCTCTGCAAATGTGACACCAGAAATATGTCAGAGCAGAAAAATGTGTATTTTTATTAAAATGATCAGAGTACCAATGCTGGTAACTCTCAGAGAGCTCCAAAGAAAAAAATAATAATATTGTGATTTAAATAGACAAAAATTGTGATGCCTTCTTTTCAAGAATGGTTTTCTTTACCCAATCAGCTTTTGAGAGGTTAATAATAATAATAATAAGAAAGAAATAGAGAAGCTGGAGTAAGAGAGAATGGCATCATGACAGATGTTTCAGGTACAGTTAAAATGGTTAATGTGACAATAGCTCAGCAATAGTGGGACAAAAAATGGGACTTAAGCAACTACATTATAGGTAAAAGAGATGATTCTTTGTTCTAAACCATAATCATAGGCTAGCCACAATTTATTTGGCAGATAATCAGTAGACTATGTTAAGATTCATGCACATCATTCTAAAAACCACCATCTGAAAGTGTATTTAAAGGAATCAAAAAACTACCAGAACTGAAACTTTTTCTTTATTTTTTTTTACTGAAAACACACCTGTAATTACAAAGTTTGAATGACTAAAAGAATTCAGTATCTCTTTTTATATCATCACTCTATTAAAATGTAAATCATTCAGAAAATATTTTAACGATAATATCTTTCTTAGTTAATCTTTTTCTACCCTTTTGAAAACTGAAATCAAATTTTTTTTTCTTATAAAGCATATCTAGTTGAACCTACCCAATTAATCAATTGTTAACTTTTTATTTCCGTCTGTGCATATGCTTGAAGTAATCCTTGAAATAACTAAGTGGGAGGGTTAATAGCTGGAGAAATCCACCAATATCACTGCTTCCCCCAAAACTTCTGAATTTTTAGCTGTGAATTGGTAATTCTGTCTTCGTTTTTTTTGTTTTTTTTTTTTCTTCAAGATGGAGTCTTGCTCTGTCCCCCAGGCTGGAGTGCAGTGGCATGATCTCGTCTCACTGCAAGCTCCGCCTCCCGGGTTTAGGCCATTCTCCTGCCTCAGCCTCCCGAGTAGCTGGGACTACAGGCACTCACCACCATGCCTGGCTAATTTTTGTATTTTTAGTAGAGACGGGGTTTCACCGTGTTAGCCAGGACGGTCTCAATCTCCTGACCTCATGATCTGCCTGCCTCGACCTCCCAAAGTGCTGGGATTACAGGGGTGAGCCACTGCGCCCGGCCTTCATTTTCTTTTAGTCAGAGTTTTTTGGCTTAGTTGTCTGACAGGAAGAGTTACGTGAACATAGGATTGACACCAGGATTGTGTTCTGTTCTAAGTTTAAATATGGTTTTGAGAAAGAAGTTATTCAGTCATTCATACAGTTATTATAACAACTACACAAGAGTATGTATTTGAAAGTATTTTCAGAAGCAAACTCTTTTATCCAGATTCAAGATATTTTGAAATTGCTTCCATCATAGTCACTATGTTTAAAACAAAAATTCACAAAATTGTCTTATGTTGACAACTATAAGATGTATTTTCTAAGAGACTAATTAGCCTTATATTGTAGTTTAATTTCCATGTTTACTTTAAAAATCTACATTTGAAATGATGTTTTTATTTTTAGAAAGAGAAAAATACAATTTTTTCAAAGATAAGCATCTTTTTATCTCAATCTTTTCTTGTATTCACTCTAGAAATAGTGAGCGAGAATGATTCACTGGTGACGAAAAAGCAAGCCATGTGAAAAATTTTCTAAATAACTCATTTTTAATAAATGTAGCTTTTTTGCTGTTCGTTTTATTATTACATAAGTTGACATTTTCAGCAGTGGGAATTCAGTATGATTTGTTAGAATTCATTTTTAATCTCACATAGGTTTTGTTTTTCATGATGTGTTGTAGGTAGGAATGAACACACCTGCAGATTTTCTAGTTGTTAAGACATGAGAATACAAATTAACAGTTTTAATTATATTAAAGTTTAAAATAGTCTCCCAAATCCTCTGTTTTTAAAGAAACTATATTAAAGCACATAGAATTATCTATACTGAATTTTAGTCTTTCCAACTGTCATACCCCTGTGCCTCTTGTGAGTGGAAACTCCCCATTCTAAAATATATGAGTAGATTTTAAATTCCTAAATAATGTTCAAATTTACATTAAACTATTCAGGCAATGAACAATTTGTTTTTGTTATCAACAAAATGGTGTATTTGTCTCAATTTCATATAAAAAATCTAAAATAAAAATTAAAAAATAGCCAATGATAGAAAAAACTAAAAAAATAAAAAAAATTAATTTTACTGTATAATCAGATCTATATGATATTAATTTTAATAAAAATTAATTATTCAACCTATGCTCTCCTTTCTTTGTATTACTGCTAAGTTACTACTAGTTGCATCAGGTATGTAGGAGATACCATAGAGAAAAAAAAACATTTTTATGTATCTTTGCAAAACCATGTTACAAAAGTTGTTAAAAAAGGAATCTGTTGAAGATAAATATTTCATCTGCTCTAGGGAAATATTAGAGAATAGATTGATAATGAAATGTTAGCAATATAACTCATATTTACTACAATGCCAGCAAGCATCACTGCAACCTACCCCACTAAATATTTTGGTTGAAGAGGTGGTAAAACTGAATAAAGCAGAGAATAAAAAAATATTATTAGCATGGGCTGATGATATGGTTTGGCTGTGACCCCACCACAAACTCATCTTGAATTGTAGTTCCCATAATCCCCACATGTCCTGGGGGGGACCCAGTGGGAGGTGATTGAATCAGAGGGGCAATTAATAAAGAATTTGTAATTTATAAAGGAAAAGAGGCTTAATGGACTCACAGTTCCACATGGCTGGGGAGGCCTCACAATCATGGTGGAAGGTGAAAGGCACATCTTATATGGCGGCAGGCAAGAGGGAATGAGAACCAAGTGAAAAGGGTTTCCCCTTATAAAGCCATCAGATCTTGTGAGACTTATTCTTTACCATGAGAACAGTATGGGGGAAATTGCCCACACTTACGATTCAATTATCTCCTGCTGGGTTCATCCCACAACACATGGAAATTACGGGAGCTACAATTCAAGATGAGATTTGGGTGAGGACACAGCCAAACCATATTACCCCCTTTTGATCAGCACTTCTTTTTTCTGCTGCCATGTGAAGGACATGTTTGCTTTTCCTTCTGCCATGATATTATGTTTCCTGAAGCGTCCCCTGCCACACTAAACTGTGAGTCCGTTAAACCTCTTTCCTTTATAAATTACCCAGTCTTGGGTAGGTCTTTATTAGCAGCATGAGAATGAACTAATACAGTAAATTGGTACCAAGTAGTGGAGCACTGCCATAAAGATACCTGAAAATGTGGAAGCAACTTTGGAACTGGGTAACAGGCAGAGGGTGAAACCATTTGGAGGGCTCAGAAGAAGACAAGAAAAGGTGGTAATGTTTGGAACTTCCTATAGATTTGGAGGGTTCAGAAGACAGGAAGATGTAGAAAAGTTTGGAACTTCCTAGAGACTTGTTGAATGGATTTTGACCAAAATGCTGATAGTGATATGGACATTAAAGTCCAGGCTGAGGTGGTCTCAGATGGACAGGAGTAACTTGTTGGGAACTGGAATAAAAGTCATTCTTGCTATGCAAAGAGATTGGTGGCATTTTGCCTCTGCCGTAGAGCTTGAGGAACTTAGAACTTGAGAAGGATGATTTAGGGTATCTGGTAGAAGAAATTTCTAAGCAGCAAAGCATTCAAGAGGAAGCAGAGCATAAAAGTTTGGAAAATTTGAAGCCTGATGATATAATAGAAAACAAAATCCCATTTTCTGGGGATAAATTCAAGCTGACTGCAGAAATTTGCAAAAGTAACAAGGAGCCAAATGTTAATCAACAAGACAATAGGGAAAAAGTCTTCAAGGCATGTAAGACACCCTCATGACAGCCCCATCAATCACAGGCCTGGAGGCCTAGTAGGAAAAAATTGTTTTGTGGGCCAGGCCCAGGGTCCCCCAGCTCCGTGCAGCCTCATGACATAGTGCTTGTGTCCTAGCTGCTTCAGCTCCAGCCATGGCTAAAAGGAGCCAATGTACAACTCAGGCTGTTGCTCCAGTGGGTGCAAGCTCCAAGCCTTGGCAGCTTTCACATGGTGTTGGGCCAGTGGGTGTGCAGCAATCAAGAACTGTGGTTTGGGAACCCCCACCAAGTTTTCAGAGGATATACAGAAATGCCTAGATGTCCAGGCAGAAGACTGTTGCAGGGGCAGAGGGCTCATGGAGAACTTCTGCTAGGGCAGTGTGAGAGGGAAATGTGTAGTTGGAGTCCCCACACAGAGTCCCCACTGGAGCACTGTCTAGGGAAGCTGTGAGAAGAAGGCCATTATCCTCCAGACCCCAGAATAGTACATACACCAACAGCTTGCACCCTGCACCTGGAAAAGCCACAGGCACTCAATGATAGCCTGTGAAAACAGCCAGGAGGGGGGCTATACCCTGGAAAGCCACAGGGGCAGAGCTGCCAGAGGCCATGGGAAGCTACCTCTTGCATCAGCAAGACCTGGATATGAAACATGCAGTCAAAGGAAATCATATTGGAACTTTAATAAATGCCCCATTGGATTTCAGATTTGCATTGGGCCTGTAGCCCCTTCATTGTAGCCAATTTCTCCCATTTAGAATGGGTGTATTTACTCAAAGCCTATACCCCCAATGTATTTAGTAAATAACTAACTTGCTTTTGATTTTGCAGGCTCATAGGCAGAAGGGACTTGCCTTATCTCAGATGAGACCTTGGACTTGGACTTTTGGATTAATGCTGGAATGAGTTAGGACTCTGGGGGACTGTTGGGAAGGCATAATTGTGTTTTGAAATGTGAGGACGTGAGATTTGGGATAGGGCCTGGGGCAGAATGATATGGTTTGGCTGTGTCCTCATCTAAATATCATCTTGAATTGTAGTTCCCATAATTCCCACGTGTGGTAGGAGGGACCTGGTGAAGGTCATTGAATCATAGGAGCAGTTACTCCCATGCTGCTGTTCTTGTGATAGTGAGTGAGTTCTGACAAGATCTGATGGTTTTATAAGGGGCTTTTCCCCCTTTTTCTCAGCACTTCTCCTTGCTGCAGCCATGTGAAAAAGTATGTGTTTGCTTCCCCTTCCACCATGAGAGTACTTTTCCTGAGACCTCCCAGCCATGCTGAACTGTGAATTAGTTAAACTTCTTTCCCTTATAAATTACCCAGTCTTGGATATGTCTTTATGAGCAGCATGAAGAGGACTTATACAGCTGATTACTGGTGACAATAAGCATAAAGAGTATAACTTTAGAAAGAAATACGTTGAGTTGAAAGTTGATCAATAGAAATGAACTTATCCAAGATATTCCACAAGAGAAGATTATCTAATTAATTATATTTAATCACGGCTATTTAAAAATACATGGGTATAACCAACAGAGTTCTATGCCAATTAAAAAGTGTTACTCATTAAAAATTCTGATGTTGACAAAGAAATTTCACATGTTCTGTGGGTTCAAAAATGAGTCTGGAAAAATTGAATGTAGAAATACCCTATAGCAGAGTTTTATTATCACTTTCAATTCATCATAGTACTAGCAGTAGTAAATGGTTACCATACTTAAATGAACATCCCCTAGAGGTTCAAATCCTGGGATTTGAGCAGCTTCAGTTTGATGATGGGACAAATGATAGCTTATGTCAGTGGACTGTTGGCTACAAGTGCTATCAGGGATGTATTGAGCAATGTGCTTAGGAATGGATATGAAGGAAGAACATTGTACTTAGTATAAGGGGAAGGATTGGATTGACTATCTAAGTAGTAATCAGAGGAAAATAAGGTGATGTTTGAACAAAAAGGTGTCTGAAGAATTAAGCAGTGATAGATTTGAAGGTGAATGAAAGAAGGTACCTTACATGTGTAGTTAAGACTGAAGAGCTCCTCTTCATTCCCTTGAGATAGTTGGCCTTAGCCAACTTTCGAAAGAAAAAAAGAGAGTAATTGTAGCATTTATATACTTTTGCTGAGGTATTTGATAAATTTTCCACCTATCTAATGCTCAAGAATCCTTCAGGAAAATGTCAGTGAGTGAGAACTCTTTTTTTTTTTTTTTTGTATTTCTTCTCAATTAACCCAAAACTTTAGCTGAATAACCACAGAGGTTCATCTTAATCCATGTCATGGACTTTGAACTCTGCCATGGGAATATGAGGTGGTTATTCTAGATAAATATGCGCACCAGTGAGAAACTTGAGATCACTAATACCTTCACTAGGTAACCCTGTTAATAAAGACCTCTCTGTAAAACTCTCTGTAAAGTCTTATCTTTTGTTTCCTACAAGATAGCTTCATCTAATTATTTTTTTCTTTTACTTTTGAGACAGAGTCTCACTCTGTCACCCATGCTGGAGTGCAGTGACAATCTCAGGTCACTGCAACCTCTGCCTCCCAGGTTCAAGAGATTCTCATGCCTCAGCCTCCTGAATAGCTAGGATTACAGGCGTGCACCACCACCCCCAGCTAATTTCTTGTGTTTTTAGTGGAGAGGGGGTTTCACCATTTTAGCCAGGATGGTCTTTAGCTCCTGGCCTCAAGTGATTCACCTGTCTTGGCCTCCCAAAGTGCTGGGATTACAGGCATGAGCCTCCATGCCTGACCCCAGTTTCATCTAATCCTTTAGAGAAGAAGGAATACACCTATTATTAGCAGAGATAGATATTTTTCTCTAGTTATTAATGAATCTACAATGTAGAACTTGGTAACACAGAAATGTCTGACTATAACCAAACAACTAAAACTATAAAACGAGTGCCTGACTATACCTAAATCTATTAGCAATTAAGAAACATTATTTTTGCTTGTTTTTTATTGTTACTCCATGAATCGATTCAATTCAGATATTCCTATGGTGTTGTTGGAAAGTACTGGTGAAAGATTTATCCTAATCATAGGCATTCTAGCAATATTAGAGAAGAATTAAAGTCATAATTAGATACTAGTGTCAGTGAGTTTTTGAAAGCAAGTAATGCACATATAACAATAAAAGTTAGAATATCATGAACCCAGTTATTGAATTAAGCATTTATTTACTTGAACTCAGAATATGGTGCTATGATAAATTGATTATTAGAGAATTTACAGTTTGAAGGAAATATTTTTAAAAGAGTAAAGACCGAAGCTGAGATCCCGGCCCACTGGGATCATTTTCAAGACCTTTATAGTTGAAGACCAAAGTATTTTTTTCAGAGTTCTAGGCATGAGTTGTCATATTCTAGATGTTCTCAAAGAGCTTTCTAGAGTCTACTCAAAATGACCTGTGTATGTTCTGATGGATTGTCGTAGTTTTCATCTCTTCACTTTATCTGGCAGGTAAAGAAAGATTTGCTTTGCTTACTTTATTCCGTTCACTAACAAAATAATTTAGGAATTCAAACTACTTTTCAAATGTATTTGATTTATTTTTATTAGATTATTATTTTAAAAGTATTCTAATAGGATCTGTTTGATTCTTTTAATAACAAAATATCATTTAGAAAAATACATGTATTGGGTTTTTTGTGGGGGTGACTAATGTCTTTGGAACATAGTGGTTTTCTGGAATAATGCAATTTCTAATTTAGAAAAATCAAAACATATATTACAATGGGATGGTGTCATGTCCTGAATTGTATCATTCCAAAATGTATATGTTGAGGCCCTTACCCTCAGCAACCCAAAATGTGACCCTACTTGGAGAAAGGCAGTTTAATGGGGTAGTTAAAGTTAAATGAGGTCAGAAAAGTTGACCCTAATCTAGTATGATTGATGTCTTTATTAGAAGAGGAAACTAAGACACACAAAAAATACATCAGGTACACATGCACTTGAAGAAAAAGCCACACGAGGACATAGCGACAAGGCAGCTGTCTGCAAGCCAAAGGCAGAGGCCTCAGGAGAAAGCTAAGCTGTCGAAACCTTGATCTTGAAATTCCAGTTTCCAGCACTGTGAGAAGATAATTTCTGTTGTTTAAACCATTCAATCTGTGGTATTTTGTCAAGGTCACCCAAGCAAACTAATACAGGTGAGTAGGATGGTACAACTGACAAATACCAGTAGTTGAAAGGACAGAAGGGATTACATGCATTTGATGGCATGTACTCACAACACAAAAGATGTGACAATATTATATGGCTGAAGAATTCTGAATCAGGTTTGGAAGACATAACCGGATTTGGATCCGGTGATTGAGAAGGTATCAAAATTATGAAGAGCTGACTATGTCATGGTATATGGCTGATCTTTGGTCTGTGGGTGGTAAAAAGCTATAACACATTTAAAGAAAGAGCTATGTAATCGTGAGTTACAAATAAAAGGTTAAAAGGATGAAAGGAAATATTTTATGTGCAGTGTTATAAAAGACATTTTGAGCCTTTTGGCTCTCTGACTAGCATCATGGCGGTTGGCAAGAACAAGCGCCTAACGAAAGGCGGCAAAAAGGGAGCCAAGAAGAAAGCGGTTGATCCATTTTCTAAGAAAGATTGGTATGATGTGAAAGCACCTGCTATGTTCAATATAAGAAATATTGGAAAGACGCTCGTCACCAGGACCCAAGGAACCAAAATTGCATCCGATGGTCTCAAGGGTCGTGTGTTTGAAGTGAGTCTTGCTGATTTGCAGAATGATGAAGTTGCATTTAGAAAATTCAAGCTGATTACTGAAGATGTTCAGGGTAAAAACTGCCTGACTAACTTCCATGGCATGGATCTTGCCCGTGACAAAATGTGTTCCATGGTCAAAAAATGGCAGACAATGATTGAAGCTCATGTTGATGTCAAGACTACCGACGGTTACTTGCTTCGGTCTGTTCTGTGTTGGTTTTACTAAAAAACGTAACAATCAGATACGGAAGACCTCTTACACTCAGCACCAACAGGTCCACCAAATCCAGAAGAAGATGATGGAAATCATGACCCAAGAGGTGCAGACAAATGACTTGAAAGAAGTGGTCAATAAATTGATTCCAGACAGCCTTGGAAAAGACATAGAAAAGGCTTGCCAATCTATTTATCCTCTCCATGATGTCTTCGTTACAAAAGTAAAAATGCTGAAGAAGCCCAAGTTTGAATTGGGAAAGCTCATGGAGCTTCATGGTGAAGGCAGTAGTTCTGGAAAAGCCACTGGGGACGAGACAGGTGCTAAAGTTGAAAGAGCTGATGGATATGAACCACGAGTCCAAGAATCTGTTTAAAGTTCAGACTTCAAATAGTGGCAAATAAAAAGTGCTATTTGTGAAAAATAAATAAATAAATAAATAAAAGACATTTTGAATGATTAAAAAATTAAAAATATTTAAAAAGAGTTACATGTTATCCTTGTCATTGAGAAATCCAAGAAAAGTAACTATTTTGGGAGAAATATTCTGAATTCAGAAGCAACTTAAAACTATCCTAAAAAATAATTATACATACGTCTAAAAATATGAGTAAGTTAATAGATATATCTGACAAAAAAAGAAAACATTGTGTATGTTTAATCAGATAAGGTAATTAATACCTTCTTTGATATATTCATTGGCCCAGTCAACCAATGATATAAGTTTTTTTTCTTGTTTGGATTTTTGTTTTAAGTAGTGCTTTCTGAATAGATTTGACTGATTTTTAATGTTTTACAGGAAAGAAAGCCATAAATGGATTCAGGGAATCTATTTGTCATATCTCGTTTGAAGAATGGTGAAGTAAAGACAGTCCATTAAGAGTTTCAGGTACTTTAGAGATCTTAATTTAAAAAATAAAATCTAGCAAGAAAATAAATGCTGCTTATGAAAACTTGCCTGAAACACCAAGATATAAAAGTTAAGTTTAAGTTATTTGTGATATAAAAGTACCTATAACTCTGAGATTTAGGGAAAGAATAAAACAGAAAAAGGACTTTGATAGATGCCCTATAACCCCAGGAGCTTAGATTCTATTTCTTTCTTTATTTCCCTTTAGAAATGTCACGTAATTTGCTGTTATGAGCCAACGAAGCACTACTGAACTAATGTTTAAATATGCCACTGAGCTCTGAGTCTTGCAGGGTTAATTATGGAGAAAATATAGTACTTACGAGAAAGGTAAAAAAAATTACGTACCTGAAATATCCTTTCAGTTTTATGACTCCCAGGATACAGAAATATTTGGTTCCTGGTTTCTAATGGAATCTATGATGTCAAGATTTACAGTATAATTACACTCGAAGTAACGTTTATTAAAGAAAGCTGCCAAGAGGAAGGGTATCCAGAAAATTGTTTCACTATGAGAAATCCCTTATGAAAAATATGGAAAAATCTCTGCATTTATGGAGTGACTGTGATATACAGTGGGGAAGTAGAGTATGGTTGGAGCATCATTTAGTTACATTTTTTATTTATATTAAATTTTGTGATGCAAATATGTCTGTATTATTACCCACAAGGAGGTTTGTATTTGCAGATTGTTTTATGAAGAGACTAGATAAAATGATGGTCACAACAAATTCATTTCAGGGAAAAATGCTTTGAAAACTCATGGAAGCATCTCTTTTGTGATAAGAATTCTGAATAACTATTCTGGGTATTCAGGTTTTCATAAATCTCCGTAAAGACAAATAACTATAACAAGTATCACAAGCATCATTTTTCTAAAGTTTCCAGGAAATAAAAATGTGTATTTTTGAATATTTTTATAATGTAATTATTTAAAAACAAGAATGTGCTAAGAAAGAAAGTGAAGTGATTTTTAAAGTAAAGAAGCAAGACTTAGATTGCAAAATAAGTTTTTTTTTCTTTCTTTCAGCTTTCCCCTTTAACACTGTAGAAAGGATCATCTCTGCAGCTTGAAAATTGTTTTGTCGAGGTGTATGACATTTTCATGTGAGTGTTTTCCAGGGTCCATTGAAGACTAACTTGTGGTAATATGAGTCAGAATTGTTCTTGGATTAGTTATAAAAGATTATCACATTTCAATAGGACAATATTAATGGGAAATAGCACTTTATCTATTCTGAGTAGGTCCATACACTCGAGAAGATTTTACCTTGTCCTTATTTTTGTATTCCTCATCTCACAACTGTCATAGCTGTCACTCTAACTGCCTTTTATATGTGGAAGGTGTGAGGTTCTATTAGATATGATTAGTGTAAGTGCATTGCTTATTTCTGTGTCCAAGCAATTTACTCATTTGAATAATTTAAGTAATACACCTCAGTTAACTTAATTTATACTTAATTATGAAACAATGTTTTGACTAAAACAATATTACGTAACAGAGCCTAAGAAATTCAATAGTTGTTTCCTGGGATTGTGAGGGAAAGAGTGAGGGGCAAATACCCAAAGAAAGACAACTTATGCTCTATCTAAATTACTATTTTTGTGTATTCCAAAGTTATTTTTAACAGCCACATGGATTATATTCTTATATTCTACTAGCTATATATTACTCATTCATGTATTCATTTGTTAATTACTATGCATCCATTCAATGAATATTAACCTACATTCTAGGACTTCACATTAAAATTTTAAAAATATCATAAATCAATTTTTTCAAATAAATTCATATACAAACAATTACAGAAATGTGTAACATTTGGATTTTAGAGTTATTTTTTATTTTGTTGTGAAAAAAGAGTCAATATTTTAAGCTGTCTAGATTAAAGTTTTGTGTGTGTGTGTGGCTGCTGTTGTTTTTTCACTTGTAATTTTTATTTCTACTTCAAATGCAAGTATCAGAGACCTTTGTTTCTCTTGAATACCTAGTACTAGAATTGCCCCCCTGTCATAAGCTACTAGAAAATGGGGCAAAATATAAAACAAATTATTGTCAAACATTGAAACACAGACAGCAGAGGACCACTATTCTAAGGGAAAGAAAACAAATTATGAGAGTTTGGCAACTCCCCAGCTATCCTAGGGAAACTATCCTAGGTAGTTTCCCAGATGATAATGCAATTAGGAAACCCACTCAATACACAGTAGTCTTGCTGAGTTGATGAGCCAGAGATGAGAATTTAGGAAGGCTAGTGGCTAGACATTGTGGACAGCAGTAGAAGAGTACAGAAGAGGGAACTACATAGAAAAAGAGCTCCAGAAATCTGCATAAGAGTATCTTCGAATCTGTTGATGAAATACAAAGGGATTTCATGCATAGAGTGAAATAACATGAGTGCAGAGAAGTAGTGTCAGGGAAACTATAAGATGAACATTTCTCAGAGCTCACACAGAAGTGGAGAAGTCCCCACTGAACACCTGAGATTTCGGAAATCAGTAAGGGCATATTTCAAGAGTAGGGTTAACACAATCCTAGAATAAAAGCCTAAAATAATGTTAGACATATAGTACTAAAGCTTACAGATAAGCTTTAACAAGATGAAATTAATTTGTAAATAACTAAAGTGCTTTATAAAACAAATATTAACATTCTGGTAAACAAAGATATGATAAAACAAAATCCACTTACACTTAATAATTTACACTGTTTGTAGTTTTAAAAACCAATACAGTTGTGTAGAAATTGGAATATGTGACTGACAATCAAGAGAAAAGTCATTCATTAGGAACAGACTCAGAAATGTTAGAGATGATGGATTGCCGACAAAGTTTTAACATCTATTGATATGATTTAAATCTCTGTCCCTACACAAATCTCATGTCAAATTGTAGTCCTAAGTGTTGAAGGTAAAGCATGGTGGGAGGTGATTGAATTATGGGGAGGGGTCCTTCATAAATGTTTAGCAACATCCCTTTGGTGCTGTTCTCCTGATAGAGTTCTCATAAGATCTGGTCATTTAAAGGTGTGTAGCAACTCACCCCTCTCCCTCTTCCTCCAGCTCCCACCATGTGAAATCACCTGCTTCTGCTTTGCCCTTTGCCATGATTGTAAGTTCCCTGATTCCTCCCAAGAACTTGATGCTGCTATGCCTCTTGGACAGCCTGTGGAACCATGAGCCAATTAAACATCTTTCCCTTAAAAATTGCTCAGTCTCAGGTATTTCTTTTTAGCAGTGTGAAATGGACTAATGCACCTATTATAAATATTGTCAACACATTCAAGTACTTAAACCACAAACAGTATGTGAAGATGAGCAAAAAATATTTAATAGAATCAAGAAAAAATATTAAGCAGAATCTGAAGTTCAAAAGTTATTGAATAACTTTTACAACAGATTAAACCTAGTACAAAAACATAGATTATTGAACGTGAAGACATAGAAGAGGAACTAACTAAACAGACACAAAGAGTTTTCTCCCTGCAGGGGAAAAATGGAGATTCAGTGACCTGTGGGGCAATAAAAATAGTTATCCTACATGAAATTCAAGTTCAAGAAAGTTTGAGTATGCTAAAAACATATTTTAAAAATATGTACAATTTTTTTTTTCAATTTTGATAAAAATGTAAGGAATCTTTAAAAAACCCAAGCAGGAAAAATGTATAAAATTGTATGACACCTGATAATTTAGTTGCTGGAAATTATTGTTAACTTGAATTAAATTTGACCTAGAGCTGCCTCCATACACCTCCATACATAGTGAACTGTAACCTAACTTAATGTGTAAACAACTTGTAATCTTACCTAAGAGTATACTCATGAAACAAGTAGCCAAGGCCCAGCCAGTTATAGCAAGTGAACCTCAAGCCAACTACAGGCTGAAGTCTGTCAAAAGATGTACAAATAAGACAAACACTAAACAGCAACCAATAAGGTTATTTCTGAATATCATTACTATTTCTGTGGCTATAAACATAGCCTGCACACTTGGGGGAAGGAGCTCTCTGTATCATTTTTGATACTGAGTACTACTTGCTCTATGAACCTGTCTTTTTCCCCTACTCAGTTAACCTCTGTTAAATTTAACTTGTCTAAGGCTCATTTTAAACTATTAATACATAAATAAATATCAAAGGTGACTTGCATATGGGAGAATGATAAAATGACTGGTTTTCTTGTCAAAACCATGGGAATTAGAAGAAAAGAGAGCAAAGTTTTTAAGGTCTTAATGAAAAAATAATATCAATTTAAATTTTTTTATCTAGCCTAAATATTGTCAAGAGCTAAGTTAAACATCAGATTTGGGGAGGAATATGGAGTAATCAATACTGTTAAACATTGTTGGAGGAAGTGTAAGGTAGTATGGTCACTTGTCATAAACTGAATAGTCTGAGATTTTACTGTAATGTGCAGGTTATATTTTATCCTCTTACTGTTTCCTGGACACTAGCAGAAAACATAAGACTCCTGGTTAATATATAAATGAGATTATTACTCATGGCATAGCAGGGAACATAAGCTTTATGTTTGTATCAGTTTCCCCTGCCCCCACGTCCTATGAAAGCAACACAGAGCAGTCCATATAGATGGGCCCAGTGAGTTGCATAGCAGTTAAGGGATCACAGGCTTAAGGAACTACATGCTTCTATAACAGGCACTGGGCCTGTTTGACCTCTGGCCCTGAGGAAGACATGATTTTTACATTGGATAGTAAACAAATCTGAAGGGGAATCTATCTTCCAGAACTGTTCACCATACATATGTACAAATAAGAGAGTTTGAAACAATGGCTGTCAATGATTTGGCTGGTAAGAAATACATAAATATGAGAAACTTGAGAATTCTGTTAGACACTACTTTGGAATATCATTCAGTTTTTTTTGATATAAATTTAAGTGTGAAACTACTGTATGATCCAGCAATTCCAACTATGTATTTATCTAAGAGAAATAAAAATATGTGTTCACAAAAAGACTTTCATCAGAATGTTCATTGCAAAATAATAAATATTTATAGCTCAATATAATAATATATTATTAGAAATTGGCTTGACTTTTATTTTGTGAAGTGATAGAAAAGAAACCAATGCAGTAATAAATTGTTGCAAAACAGTACATAATTGTAGCTCAATAATAAATTGAACAACCTAATTAAAAAGTGGACAAAAACGAAAGACAAACAAATAGCCAATTAGCACATGAAAAGATGCTCTAAATCATTAGTTGTTAGGAAATTACGAGCTAAAACAACCGTGAGTTACTACCAAATACCCAACAGAATAGTGAAAATTGAAAATGTTTAAAATAGTAAGAATGTCAAGTGCTTTTAAGAATGGTAAGCACTGGAACCTTCACACATTGCTAGTGGGAATATAGATTCATACAATCTCTTTGGGAAAGAGTTTTGCAGTTTCTTATAACATCAAATACGTACTCATCATACTTTTGTCCTATCTGTTGCTGTATCATGTTCTGGTTGAAGCCAGGAAGAAGGGGAAAAGGTAGGGGATCCACCAGGATTTTCATTTTTTTTTTTTTAACTAGGAAGAAATGTCATGTAAAAAGAAAGTTTCTGCTTATCATACCTGTTTATTCAGAATTGTGCAACGAGGTCTGCCCTTATCAAGTAGAGAAGCTTGGAAAGTCAATATTCTGCTACTATAGTGGAGGAGAAAATGGTTTGGGCATTGGTGATCAAAAGCCAAAGCAGTGAGATCATGGGAAAATATTTTTTGCATTCAAAAGCATAAAGAAACTTACTTAAAACTTGTTTCCATAACATTAACTAGAAGTATCATGATTTCTAAGGGAAATTCATCTGGCTGGAAGAAATTTCTATTTATGTATATATTAGGAATTGTTTGCTGTGGGTGGTTTCTTTTTCATTATTTCGCGGAAAAAAAATCAAGCCAGTTTCTACTTACCATTTTGTTAACAAGTTTTTAATAATCACTTTATTTTCAAATGGCCGTAAATATAATAGTTTTATGAATATATTTCAAATTCAATTATGTTAAAATGTACCGTTTTACATTCTTAGAGCTTACAGCAGTTTTGAACTACATAATATAAAAGACGAAATGAATTGTATGTATATAACAAAAACACAGCTAATGTTCTTATCAGCTAGCATTCTGACCGTTTCATGGAGTATGCAATTTTAAAATTATTGAAAAAATGCTATAATAAGTCTATAAAGGGATGAATTGATATAGTTTGCATATAAAGAAAAGCAGACTATTACCATGCAAGTAAAAATGAATTAATTTAATTATGTAGTTTCCAGTCTTTCTTCTAATAGAGCAGTTGCTCTCATACTCATCAGCCCTATGATAAGGTCCACAATAAGAAAAAATGGTATATTCTATTGCTTGCCTTCTCTGGTTAGATCGTTTGTCCTAATTACTCAACAAAAGAATCTTGTCCTTCTTTTCATTCATAATCTATTAATATGGAATTACCTGCTCTTCTCAATATATGCCACATCTTTTTCTTATGAACATTCTTACTTTAACGTCTCCATTTTCTTTCTTCTTCATTTAGATAATTCCTAGTTAGCTGTATAAGTTGACTTCAATAACTACTTCCTCTAGGAAGCTTTTACTAACCAATAACCTGTGTTTTGTGTCTGTCTCATAGTCCCCTTTAGCCCCTGCATGGATCTTCTTCTATTGTTTTATTACATTTCTTATTTTTTGCCTTTCTCAATCATTAATCTGTAATTTCCTTGTAGGCATGCACTCTTTCCTTTATATCTGTTTCTCTAGGATTTAATGTAGCACCTAAAATATCTTACCAACACAATCAATATTTATTGAAGAGAAGGACTCTAACTTTATATCTTGATTTGTGAGTTGACTAAGTTCAATAACAATTTCTGATTTCTCCAGCTACCATCATGTGCATATTATTGGTTAAGTAAAGTAAAACTTACGATTCTCATTAAAACTTGGTAAATCAAAATGAACACATGAGAAAGGAATTTGATCGCAGTAAAGAAGGATCGATGTTATAGAAATCATTGGTACTCTCACCAACACAGAGACAAGAAAATGAACTGTCACTCAGCTAAATGTGTTAGACATTGTCAAATTAGAATTATAAGAAACTAAAGATGCATACCAACTATTTCCACAAAGTTCAAACCTGAAGCTGAAAATGTTACTTTACTCAGAAATACATTCAATGGTTTTTCCTTGCTCTTAACATAGCAACACCATCATTTCTCCGTTCTTTTTCTCTTTATCTAGGATTTTTGGTTTAACTTTCCTCTTTTATTAAGATCTTCATATATGGTTTGCCAACTTAATTATTTACAGTTTCAATACCAATTTGTCATGTTTTCTTCCAAAAAATCATAATTCTGCCAACATGGTCAAACCCTGTCTCTACTAAAAATACAAAAATTAGCGAGGCATGGTGGCACACGCCTGTAATCCCAGCTACTTGGGAGGCTGAGGCAGGAGAATTGCTTGAGCTGGGGAGGCAGAGGTTGCAGTGAGCCGAGACCGTGCCACTGCACTCCAGCCTAGGCGACAGAGCAAGACTCTTGTCTCGAGAAAAAAAAAAAAATCATAATTCTTACTACCTATAATAAAACCTTCTGATCCTTCTTGAGTCCTGTAATAAATATAACAGTTGTGTTTTTAAGATTAATAGTATCTCTAGAGAGGAAATTAGAGATGTCTTTCCCTCCCCAGAAGAGAATTGTGAAACAGGATGGTAGAAAACAGCAAAACAAAAATATTGTATCACTAGACTGAAAGAAATACCTTGTACTCTTCCACTGTGTGTCAACTTTAATCTTTATAAAATCATGAGAAAGATTACTAAATTAGTGGCGAACACGAAAAATAACCTGAAAATTTATCACAAAATGGAACAACTTTAATTTGCAATTCTTTTTGTCCTTTCATTTTTTCTCTTCCATTTCTCACTTTACTTTGGGCTATTTTACTATGCTAACTTATGTTAAACTATGCTCAATACAGAAGAAAATAGATGAATGTAATTGTTTTCAAACTGATGCTTTGATTCAAGAAAAAAGATTACTGATAACCGGCATGAAGCTGAAATTAAAGCGAGAAAAATATCTACATTTTTGTACTCTCTATTTCTGTCTTCACACACGCATACACAAATAGTTATTCATCCATATACATATATACACATAGCTGTTTATAAATATACACATATGGATATATGTATGCCTATATGATCATTCATCTAACATCCAAGTATTTATCATTCATGCAGCTAACATATTTTTATCAATTTATGTTTTGCAAATGGAAATTGGCAAAGAACAGAAATAAAGGAAATCACAGAAGATTAAAATTCTTGCTGATTTTGGATAATAAGCACTAGTGAAAGAGAAGAGGAACTTAGAATTTTAAATAATGTTTGGCATAGACATGACATTTATTTATGGATGAGAAAAGTAGACATAGACGAATAAATCATATGTATATTTTAAGGCTCTATAAGGTTTAAGGACAAGAGTGATGGAGAAATTTGTCCATAACAATACGCATGTTTTGTTTATATAAGAGGTCAAATTTTTATTGTAATACTTGGTGCATAACACTCCAAAAAACAGATTTTTGAGATGTTTGTCTTCAAAATGAAAACAAATTGGTAGTGAAAATTTAACATGGAAAGAAATTAACTTTTATCTTTAATTGACTAATAGGTCATAAATACAACTATAAGCTATTTTGAATTCTGTCATGAAAATATTAAATTTTAAAAAGCATATTTATAACTTTATCAAAACTCAAATCAAAATTGAACTGTACTTTAACTTGTAAAACAACTTCATAATGAAAGCACTTGTTTTACTCTTTGCCATTTTATTTTCCAAAGTTTCTTGGCAATATATTTTGATAGCTATATGGGCCGTTTTTTAAATTCACATTCGACCTTTGTAGCATAATCATATAACATATTATTTTGCAATAAATTTAATAAATTTATTAATTTTTAAAGGACATTTCCTGTAGGATTATCATTTCAAGTCTCTTATGTTTATTTCCTCAAGCACTTGCCATGCTGAGGGATGTCTGTCTCAGCTGAAGGGCAGAGAGCAGGCCTCTTCCCAAGGAGAGATCAAAACCATTGAGGATAGGGAATTTTGCTTTTTTGATTCCAGCTTTATTATTAGAAACTAGAACATTTGAGAAACAGTAAGCATTGGTTCACCATGTGTTAATTGAACAAATTAATTAATGAACCCATAATTAGCTAATGAGTTCTTATCAATGTGTAATTTTAAATGAATTATTATTTTTGATAAATCCTCACTTGAAAACAGCTTTGCAGAGGTTTTGATACCTCTGCCCAGCATAGTGTCCTAAAATTTCAAATATTTGCAATATCACTTTGAAATTAATTTGCATTCTATTATCTCATATGAACAAATTCAAAACAAAGAAAGTATTTAAGATATGGAGGGAAAACGAAACACTGAATGATGAAGAATATTGGGGTGTAAAGTTAATTGGCAGAGATGCAACTTTGTGGGAAATGGGGAGAGATGTTTGAGAGAGAACTGTTGAGTGATCAGTCCTTTGGTGAGTATTTTTGTGCTTTGACAACTTTACTTTCACATGCAGAACAGTAACTGGATATTTTTACTAATGAGTACTCTGTGTGTCCATGCCTGTACACCAAGTTCCACATGTGTTTATATATGTATACATTTGTATGTATGTGTATACATATATATGAGCTACTACCCTGGAATGTAGAATATTTGTCTGTATCTCGTATATCCAGGCACAGATACCTTTTAAAAACACGTGATACTGAAGTACTTGTGGCCTCATTTATAGTTGGATCATTGCACCAGTTCAGTACTCTTCCTCACAATGGGCCCAGAGATGAAAACATGGAACAGATGTGCTCTTCTACCAAGTAATTGCAACTTAATTGAAGTATCATATTAGAACTTGGGTGGCTTGTAGTTTTTGTGTCCATATTTATTTAATTTTTAAGAAGATGTGCTTTTAAGAAAGACTGTTTATAGCAAAATTTAGATTTCTTTTACAAATGCCTAATTGGTTGTTTTGGTCAATTGTTTGTTTGTATGTTTGCTGTACAGGATTGTTCACAGATTGCATTTCTCCCAAAATGACTATAATTTTAGGTGTTCAACACATTCCTAACACCATCACCATCCATATTTCTGCTGAGCATCTTATTCTTTAAGATTCTAGCATCTCAGCAGTCACTCAAATGTTGCAACATTCCATTAAAGATAAATTATGTCTAAAAGGAACAAGTATTCTCTCAGGATTTGACCTCTAAACAAGTGCCATTGGATAGAATTTTCTGCAACTGTGGGAATGTTCTATAATCTGAGCTGCCCAGTATATTAGCTACTAACCACATGTCGCTGTTGTTCATTTGAAATGTGGCTAGTGAGACTGAAAAAATAATGTCTTTAATTTTAAATGTAATAAATACAACCAATTAAAAATTTTACAACTCTCTTATTTATTTTAATATTCGAGGTGTACAATGTTATAAGATACATATACATTGTGTAATGATTATCATAATCAAATTAAAAAACACATCTATCATTAAATATGCTGTACATTAGATCCCAGAACTTGTTCAACTTAAAACTGAAAGTTTGTACCATTTGATTAACACCTCTTCAGTTCCCCCACCCCTACCCTCCAGCCCTTGGCAACCACAATTCTATTCTGTCTTCTGAGTTCGACTTATTAAAATACCACATATGAGATCATGCAATATCTGTCTTTCTGTGTCTAGCTTACTTCACTTAGCATAATGTCCTACAGGTTCACCTGTGTTGTAAAAATGCAGGATCTCCTTCTTTTTAATGGTGGAATAATTTCCATTGTATAAACCACCATTTCTTTACTCATTCATTTGTCCATAAACACTTAGGTTGTCTCCATATCTTGGCTATTGTGAATGGTGCTTCAGTGAACATGAGGGTGCAGATAACTCTTAGACACACTGATTTCTCTACCTTTGTATACTCAGAAGTGAGATTGCTGGATCATGTGGTAGCTCTATTTCTTAATTTTTTGAGGAACCTCCATACTCTTTCCCATAATAGCTACATCAATTTAGATTTCCATCAGTAGTGTACAAGGGTTTCCTTTTCTCCACACTGTCACTAACACTTGCTATCTCTTGCCTTTTCGATAATAGTCATTCTAACAGGTCTGAGGTGATAACTTATTTGATTTGTATTCCTCTGGTAATTAGTGATGATGAGCACCTTTTCATATATTGTTTGGCCATTTATATGTCTTCTTTGAAAAGATTCAATTCAGGTCCTCTACCCATTTTTAATCAGGTTATATATGTGTATGTGTTTTTTTGTTTTTGTTTGTTTTGCTATTGAGTAGTGTGAGTTCCTATATATTTTGTATATTAACCCAGATTAATTAGATATGTAGTTTGAAAATATTTTATTTCATTGCATTGATTACCTTTTCATTTTGCAGTTTCCTTTGGTATGCAGAAGCTTTTTAATTTGATGTAATTCCACTTGTTTATTTTTTATTTTGTTAACTGTGCTTTGATGTCACACCCAAACAAAGCATTGCCAAGACCAAGGTCAAAGAGCCTTTTGCTTTCTTCTAAGAGTTTGACAGTTTGAGATCTTAAATTTTAGTCTTTCATCTATTTCAAGTCAATTTTTATGTATGGGATAAGACAAGGGTCCAATTTTATTTATTTTCATGTGGATGTTCATTTTTTTCCAGTGCACTTATTGAAGAGATTTTCCTTTAGTCATTGTTTATTCTTGGCACCATGGTCAAAGATTAATTGACCATATATGTGTAGGTTTATTTCTGGGCTTTCTATTCTGTTCCATTGGTCTGTGTCTGTTTATATGCCAACTGCAAACTGTTTTGATGTTACTACAGCTTTGTGATATAGTTTGATATCATGGAGGGTTATTCCTCCAGAATTTTTTTCTCTCAAGATTGCTTTGGCTTTTTGGGATTTTTGCAGTTTCATACAAATTTTAGGATTGTGTGTGTGTGTGTGTGTGTGAAATTCCTTTGGAATTTTGATAGGGATTACACCGATTTTGCAGATCACTTTAGATATTATGGGCCTTTAAAAAATGCTCATTAATACACATTTAAGTCTGTGTAGTCACATGTGTCTTATAGATCCGTATAGGACAGCACAGTATTCTCCAAATCTCTCTCTCTTATATAAATATATAGTAGGGCCAGGAACAAAAATAATGGCTAATTTATGTTTCATTCCTTCATTTTGATTGGGACAGGGGCACAGAAATTCTAGGCAGAAAAGGGCGGTTTCTGACAAAACTCTACCTTCAAGGCAAAAAGCCTGAAACCCACAACCCAAAGTGAGAACTTCTCTCCCTGTTTCCCAGCTATAGTGTTACCTTTTCCTAAACTACCCATGCCCCCTGTTTCTCTCCATCCTGTGTCTATAAAGACCCCAGACTCAGCCAGCAGAGAGAAGAAGTAGCTGGATGTCAGGGACAATGGCTGCATGTGGGAGACAAGCAGCTTGACTTCAGAGGGACAGCTTGATGGCATAACTTTGGAGAAGAATTCAGCTGGAGATGGCCAGACTTCAGGGGAAGATTACCTATCCCCTGTCCCCTTTTCAGTTCCCCTTCTTGTTGAGAGCTGCTTTCATCAGCAATAAAATCCCCCTCATTTACCACCTCTAATTCGCTCATACAACCTCATTTTTTTCTGTGTGCTAGACAACATCTCAGGAGACACAAGTAAATATACAAAAGGCTATCACACTGGTCCTTTGCCCTTGCTGGTAGAGGGCAGCTGCCGTAGGTGAAAAGGAATATGGCCCACTGAGCTGTTAACATTTAAGCTGTCCACGGATGGCAGAGCTATAAGAGCCCTGTAACACACCCGCTGGGGCTTTGTGGGTGGCAGCCACCCCCACCTAGATGCTTCTGCAGGGCCTGCATGGAGGTTGCTCCTGCCAGCACCCAAAAATACTCACTTGGGCACCTGCACCCCCTCACCTGCATGCTCCCTCCCACGAGGGGTGAAGTGCAGCAGGTCCGAGTGAGTGGAGTTTGATTCTTCCAGTGCCTATGTGGAGGCCGTTTCCAGCACTTGTGCTCTCCAGTTCCTGTCTCATTCACTCACATGATCCTTCCCACGAGGAGTTGAGAGTGGCAGGCTGAGTAAACTAGGCACCTCTGTCACAAGACCTGCAAAAGTGTAAGGGAAATATTATGCTTCAATCTGACCTATCATTCAATATCAGTCCTTACTGTGTGCTATTTTCCAGGTAATGCACTGTCTGAGGGTAATCAGTCATGAAGACATAGGTTATGCCAAGAAGCTTATGCCATATTCCTATAGTAAGGAGTAGTATCCGAAACTCTCAAACACATCCTCTGCATAAGTAAAAATGCTTATAGGAAAAATGCCATCAAAAACAAAGGTGTGTGCATGTGTATATTTTATTGTGTGTTTAAAAGTGGGTATATCTGTATATATGTCTGTAAGTTTTTGATTCATTGGCTAGGTTTTCTGGAAGATGACTTTAAGAGGGAGATTTGTGTATAGAAAATTTAATGGGAAGTTTCTTGAGATTGGACAGAGAAAAAAATTAAATTGAAATAGAGTCACAGAAAATACCTCAATTGATCTTACAAGTTTCTCTGGAGCACAGAATTATTGGATCTCAGATGAAGTAGGGTGTCATCAAACAGCTATTGAATTAGGACATTTTCTTGAGAGATTCAGCACACCACCCAGAGCTGCCAACCCTTTGAGAAGCTGTCATGCACTGCCTGTGAGACTGAGAGGTAGGGAAAGAAAGAGAAAGATTAGAGGAGGAAAGTTAAAGCAGAAAAATGATCACTCTTTTTCTTGACATTTTTTGTTACATTAATCATCTGGAATTGAGGAGTATGTGAATAATTTAATATTCTTGGCTATATGGCATTAAAAGTTCTTTAATTGTATAACCATTTTAATGATTTTGAAAATCATAGTTCTCTTTTTAATGAATGTTACGAGATTTTTCACAGAAAATGACTATCTGTAAAAAGTTCTATAATTTTAAGAGTATCTGAAAACCATAAACTCCCTGAAATCATGATATTTTAGTTTTGGTTACTTTCAGACTAGCCAATTTTCAGATTCAGTTCCCTGAGAGTAGAAACCTGTCTGGTTTGTTTCTATGTCCTCAGTGTCTAAACAGAGTAGATTTGAAACAAAAAAATAGTTGAACAAATTAATACACAAAGCTCTTCTTTATGTCTGTGGAAAAGTTGTCATAATTTCTGCCACATAAGGAAGTGTTTCTGAAGAAGTGAATTTCTCTTCCTTTGTTTCTGTCCCCTTCCACTCATCCTCAGTAAAGTACACATCTGATCATGAAACTCTCTCTAATACCTGCCATCACTATGAAGATAAAGTTAAAAATCCCTTTTTAATTCATGATATGCCCTTCATAGCCTTGCTAAGGATTCTCCAATATCTATCATGCAACTTGCACCCAACCATACTTCACTACTTACTACATCATGCTTGTTCATACCTCTATATCTCAGTATTCATTCTCTTTTGCTTTCAATCACTTTTCCAAAAGCTCCATCTGATAAATTATTATTTACCCCTTAAGAATTAGCACAAACTAATGTCACTCAGAGTTGATTTTCGTAATACCTTACAACTAGAGTGAATTCATCCCTCTTATTACTCCTTGATTTTTTTTTTCCATTTTTATGGACATCTCACACTTTCTGTGCTCTCCTTGAGTGATGGGATCTGCAACCCTGGTAAATACACGTGCCATACTCTATTGTTACTAGCGTTTTGAATGTGGCTAAGGTCTTTCCAATGAGATGCATTCAGAAGAGACTTAGAAAGTGAAAGAAAAGCAGAGGCTTTCTTCTTGCAGCTGTGATCGATAATGAGTAAAGTTTAGCTAACTTGAGTTTGCAATAACCAGATTTCATCTTTTACCCAGTGGCTGCTCTGAGGCTGTGGGATGGCTTTGTCATCAGTAGTCCCTAACTACTTCTTGACCTCTGAGAGGAAAATGTAATAGCTTGACCTTAGCATCTACAAGCCATTCTCTGGGTTCTACTTTCTCAGCCCTTCTAATAATGCTGTAAGACCTTGTTCCCTGAATTAGCCATTTTTCTTCATGAAATAACTTTAGTGAGCATATTCCCTCCACTATACCCCGAAAAACTGATTTAGTTGGCCTCCGTGATGAACTTTTGGATCAAGAACTTATAAAGACACTGAAAGGATGAGTATTTCCAGTATAGTATGTAGTTTTTTTTTTCTTTTACCTTCTTTAAAGTAAGAAGTAAAATGTAATAGCATTGCAGGGTGACAAATGAGAATGCTCCTAAGTACAACAGTATTTTATTACAAATCCAACTCTTCTGGGGCTTAAAAAAAACTTTGAATCTTCCTTTGGATAAGACAAAATAATATAACCTAGAGAATGCATGTAAACTTTAAGACAGTTTGAAGCACTGTAAAAATTAATCCACACAATACATATACCAATGTTAATACATAAAGTTATTTGCTTAATCATGTTGGTGAAAGTTGCATGTAAAAAATATAGATTTATAATAGCCTTACTAATGTTATATAGCCAGATATATATTATTATATTAAAAGGTGATTGTTTTCATTAAATGTGGCAATTTACAAATCAAATAATTCATTGTTATGGTAGTTTATATCCTATATTTTTCTAGTATATTTCAAATAAAATTTGAATAATCAAAACAAAAATTTGCACATAACTCCTGGAATACAAATAAAATATACAGTAAATAGTACCCATACTATACTCAAGTCTTACAATAAAATAAATATTATAATGAAATAAAATAAATATCAATAATGATAATAAGATACTTTTGGCAATAACTAGGTTTGATGATTTATTCATTTGAACCTCTTAACTTATTCTTTAAAGACAATAGTTCTATCAGCACCTTAATAAATATATATCAAACTTCACTTACCTTACAGTTTGCTTTAATGAGGCTTATTACCTAGGTTTCAATAATCATTATAAGATATTGTTATCTGCCAGTCTAACAAGTGGCAGAACGGAGTTACTCAGAAACAAACAGGAAGTCATTCCTCTCTGCTTAGATAGAGTACTTATTTTTCAAAATCATATTTCAGCACACAGTAATGTAATCATCATGCTGAGACTGTCGGTAATAACCCTCACTACTCAAGTGGATTCTTCGAACAGCTGCTCTGACACAATTCTAAATCCCATTCCTCTGAAGGATAACAAATAATGACTATGACTATAGAAACATTTGAAATCTTAATGTGATACCTTATGAAGACATTTACATGGCACCAGCAGTGTGCCAACACAGATTGCCCATTTCCTTACAACAGGCACTGTCTTTGAATCTGATGGAAGCATCAAAGACATCATGTATACTTTCTATATGAAACAAAAAAATCTGAAATTTTGAACATATAGAGTAAGAAAAATTCAGAACATTTCTCTATGCAATATATTTGATATTAACAAAATCCATCTTTGTATCTAAAAATTAAATTCTTCATGCCACAGTGTTTCTGACTTAAACCATGTTATGAAATAATAAAAATTGTTAAAATCTAAATAATTAAGTTTTATGGAAATTATTTTAAAACTAGTTAACATTTCTTACGATTATTCAAGGCCTAAATTATTAGAACTATTCATCTTTGCAAGAAAGAACGCATGGTTCGTAGACTGAAAGGTCTGACCAAAATTTAAGAGGGGGAGAGAAAGAAAATATTGAAGGGTACGTGTTTATGTACAAATATGTATTGATGTAGAAAGTACTTTATGCCAAAATATAAACATGGTAGAAGATGATTTTAGCTTTCCACACAATCAATGAAAATAATATTTTATGTTGGTTGGATTTAATCTGATCACACTGTACCTTTGTTTAATGATTATAAATTATTGCAAACATATACAATTAGGAGACAATTCTTTCAACGTTAACCAAAATACTTGGTTTAGTAACTATTATGTTTTTCTATTATTTGTGTATTATACTATGCTTGTCCAGATTTGTATCAACTTTATACTAAGGATTTTTTGGTTAATTTTCTTTTTCTCTTTTAGCAAACTTTGAGAATAAGAAAGTTACAGTATTTTCTTGAAGTTTTATAAAGCCCTTGCATATGAAGCCTTTTGCCAAAACAGAGTATTATTAGATAAATTTTAATATTTAAATCATATTTTAAACTTTATTGAGTCACTGTTATACCATTAAATATCTAGATATTTATTAATGTAAAATAAATGTTTCAACTTAAATTTTTATGTATCATTTCTTTCTAAAGTTCTACTTCAAACCTGAATAGTCAAGGCAACTATGAGCAAAAAAAAAAAAAAAAAAACAATGCTCAAGGCCTAACACTGTATCATTTTGAAGTATATTACAAAGCTATATTAATTTAAACAGCACAGTACTAGCATTAAAATAGATACTTTGAACAATGACACAGAATAGAGAGCCCAGAAATGAACCCACACATGAAAGTAAATTGGCTTTTAACAAAGTTACCAAGAATAAACAATGGGAAAACAATAATTTCTTTAATAAATAGTGTTGGGAAAACTGGATATCCACATGCAAAACTGGATATCCACATGCAAATGAATGAAACTTGAGCTAAAGCTCAAGTTTTACACCATTTACAATAATCCACTCATTATGACTTAAAGACTTAAACACAAGACCAGAAACTGTAACACTACTAAAAGAAAACATGGGGGAAAACTACATGACTTTGGTATGAACAGTAATTTCTTAATTTGGCCACAAAAGCACAGGCAACAAAAGTAAAAATAGACAAATAGGATTACATCAAATCAAAAAGCTTCACCACAGCAAAGGAAATAATCAACAGTGTGAAGAGACAATCTATGGAGTGACAGAAATTGGAGGCATACCTCAAAGAGATTATAAATCAAGCTCCAGATAACCACAGTACAGTAAATATTGCAATAAAGCAAGTCACATAAACTTTTGGGTTTCCTGGTATACCTAAAAGTTATGTTTAAACTATATTGTAGTCTACTAAGTGTGCAATAGCATTATGTCTAAAAACATAATATACATACCTTAACTAAAAATACTTTATTGTGGGCCAGGCACAGTGGTTCATGCCTGTAAACCCAGCACTATGGGAGGCTGAGGCAGGAGGATTGCTTGAGGTCAAGAGTTAGAGACCAGCCTGGCAAACGTGGAGAAACCCAGTCTCTACTAAAAATACAGAAATTAGCTGGGTGTGCCATACCTGTCATTCCAGCTACTTGGGAGGCTGAGACACTAGAATTGCTTGAACCTGGGAAGGAGAGGTTGCAGTGAGCTGAGATTGGACCATTGCAATCCTGGCTGCATGACAAAAAACAAAACTAAACAAAAAAAAGTTTTTGCTAAAAATGCTAGGATCATTTTAGCCTTCAGTGAGTTGTAATCTTTTTGCTGGTATTCACACCATGGTGTAGCCTACTAAGTGTGTAATACCAATGTGTCTAAAAAACAACATACACATCTTAATTTAAATACTTTATTGCTAAAAAATGCTAACAATCATTTGCGCCTTTAGGGAGTCATAATTTCTTTGCTGGTGAAGGATCTTTCCTCAGTTTTGATGGCTGCTAACTGATCAGGGTGGGGAGTGGTGAAAGTATGAGTAGCTGGGACAATTTCTTAAAATAAAGAGAATGTTGAAGTTTGCAACATTGCTAGACAGAAGATCTATCATTTCACAGGAAGATTTCTCTATAGCATGCAATGCTGTTTAACAGCATTTTACCCAGAGTAGAACTTCTTTCAATACGGCAGTCAATCCTTTCCAACCCTACTGCTGCTTTATTTAGGCTGTGTAGCATTCTAAATCTTTTGTTGTCATTTCAAGAAGGTTCACTGAATTTTCACCAGGTACAGAATCCATCTCAAGAAACCACTTTCTTTGCTCATCCATAAGAAGCAACTTCTCATGCATTCAAGCTTTAGTATAAGATTGCAGCAATTCAGACACATCTTCAGGCTCCTCTTCTAATTCTAGTCTTGTTGCGGTTTCTACTGCATCTGCAGTTACTTCACCCAGTAAAGTCTTGAACCCCTGAAAGTAATTCACAAGGATTCAAATCAACTTCTTCCAAATTCCTGTTAAAGTTAATATTTTGACCTTCTCCCAATGAATAATGAACAGTCTTAATGGCATCTAGAATGAATCTTTGGTTTTTAATGTACTTAGTTCTGTTCTATCAGAGGGATCACTGTTTGGCAGCTATAGCCTTACAAAATGTATTTCTTAAATAAGAAGACTTGAAATTCGAAATTACTTATTAATCTATGGCTGCAAAATAGATGTTCTGTTAGCAGGCATGAAAGTAACATTAATATTGTTATACACCTCTATCAGATCCTCTTGGGTGACCAGATACATTGTCAACAGGCAGTGACGTTTTGAAAAAAAATTTTTTTTTTCTGAGCAGTAGGTCTCAACAGTGGGCTTAAATTATTCAGTAAACCATTCTGTAAACAGATATGCTGTTATCTAGGTTTTATTGTTCAATTTATAGAACACAAGCAGAATAGATTTAGCAAGATTTTTAAGGGCCATAGAGTTTAAATGGCAAATAAGCATTGGCTTCCACTCAAAGTAACCAGCTGTATTAGCCCCTAAGAGGAGAGTCAGTCTGTCTTTCAAAGCTTTGAAGACAGGCATTGATTTTTCCTAACTCTGGTGGTCCTAGATGGCATTTTTATCTACTACAAGGCTATTCATCTGCACTGAAAATATGTATTTTATTGTAGCCACTTTATCAATGTTCTTATTTAGATTTTCCGGATAACTTGGCGTAGGGTCTACATCAGCGTGTGTTGCTTCATCTCACACTTTTAAGTTATTGAGATGGCTTCTTTGCTTAAACTTCGTGAGCCAACTTCTGCAGCTTCCTCAACTCTTTCACTTTTCATAGCATTGAGCAAGAGTTAAGAAGTTGTTCTGGATTAAGCTTTGGTTTATGGGAATATTGAAGCTGGTTTAATTTTCTATCCATACCACTCAAACTTACTCCATATCAGCAGTGTGCTGTTTTGGTTTCATATTATTCATGTCTTTACTAAAGTAGCACTTTTAATTGCCTCCAAGAACTTTTCTTTGCATTCATAACTCAGCTAACTGTTTAACACAAAGAGGCCTAGCTTTTAGCTTATCTCAGATTTCAGCATGCCTTCCTCACCAAGCTTAATCATTTCTAGCTTTTGGATTAAGTGAGTGAAAGATGCGTAACTCTTCCTTTCACTTGAACAATTAGAGGCCACTGTAAGTTTATTAATTGGCATAATTTTAACATTCTTGTGTCTCAGGAAATAGGGAGGTCCAAGGCAGTGTGGAAGAGAGAGAGAGGTAGAGAGAGAGAGAGAGTGTGAGAGAGAGAGAGATGAAAGAACAGCTCATCAGTGGAGCAGTCGGAATACACACAACATTTATCAACGAAGTTTGCTGTCTTATATGGGTGTGGTTCATGGCTCCCCAAAATAATTGAAATAGTAACATCAGAGATAATTGATCACAAATTATGATAACATATATAATAATGATGGAAATGTTTCAAATATTGTAAGCAATGCCAAAATGTGGCATAAAGTCATGAAGTGAATACACAATGTTGAGAAAATGGCACCACTTAGACCTGCTGGACTCAGAGTTGCCACCGACTTTCAACTTGTAAAAAACATGCTATAAAGTACAGTAAAGCAATGTGCAATGAAACAAGGTATGTTTATATTTGTAAACTATACATTTTATAAAAGGTTGATATAGCATTTAAAATACATAAGGAACTGAAACAATTAAATACAAAAAAAAAACAAAATAAAGTAACCTGATTAAAAGAATGGGCAAAGCACATCAATGGACAACCAAAAGAAAACATACCAAAAAAGAAGACATAAAAATGGCTTATAGATATATAGAAAATTGTTCAATATCATAAATCATGGCAGAAATGCAAATTAAGCCTCAATGAGCTATCATCTCACACATTTCAGAATGGCTACTATCTGTAACCACTACAGAATACTTCAAGGAATTCCTTGGAAAATAAAAAAAAACAACTCTAAAAACAGAATTACCATATGATCCAGAAATCCCACTCTGAGTATTTACCCAAAAGAGTTGAAATCAGCTTTGCAAAGAGATGTCTGCACCCCCATGTTTATTGCAGCACTCTGCACAATAGGCAGGTTATGGAATCAGTGTTCATCAACTGATGAATGGATAAAGCAAACACTATGTATATACACTACAGAATACTATTCAGCCTTTAAAAAGAAGGAAATTCTCTCATTTATGACAACATGGATGGAAATGGAGAACATTATGATAAGTAAAATAAACCAGGCACAGCAAAACAAATGCGTTGCATATTCTTACTTACATATGAAATCTAAAACAACAGAACTTCTAGAATCAGAGAGTAGAATGGTGGATGCCAGAGATTGGGGAGTTTGAGTAATGGGGAAATAATGGTCAAAGGGTATAAAATCTCAGTTAGACAAAAGAAATAAGTTTTGTCTGTTTTTTTTTGGAGATCAATTGCACAGTGTGGTGAATATAATTAATATTAATATTGTACATTTTTAAATTGCTCAGTGATTAAATTTCAAATTTTCTCCCTACAAAAAAATAATAAATGTTTGAGGTAATGGATAAGTTAATTAACTTGTTTTAATTATCCCTCATTGTACTCATAAATCATAACATCACTTTGTACACTGTAAATATGTGTACTTATAAATTGTCAACTTTCAATAAAATAAAAAAGAGTTCTACTTTATAAGTACAAATCTATTTTCATTTTTAATGTATTATTAGATACATTTTTTTATGATTTTTCCAAAGATAGTTCTATTTCACCAGTTTTTTATTAAATCAGCTTTTTGTACTCTTTTCCACAGTGTTTTCTTTTCTATATGGCTATTTTTAAACTTATGTTATTTTTGAACTCATTCTATTTTTAGCTTTTTTTTAGTATTTTTTCTTTTTTAATATTTTAGCCATTAATTTTCAATTTTTTCTTTTTTAGACTAGAAATAGTAAAGTTATGAATTGTCGTGTAAGTATATCCGTAAGTTTAGTATAACATTTCTTTATTGTCTCTCATCCTATATAAGATCCATTGCAATTTCTTGCTATTTACATTTATCATTGAATTGTTTCTCTCTGACACCAGCAATAACCTTTGCCTTTAATTCAGCTTTGTTTGTTTTTGAATTCAATGTTCCTGTCTGCCTTTGACAGACACTTTCTTAGTATGCTCTTCTATCATTTTCTTCTGTATTGGATATGTTTTTTGTATTACCTGTTGTTAAGTGGGCAACCTATTTTTTTAATACATGTTAGTGCATTAGATTTATTAAAATGATAAACATGTGTGGCCTTCACTTTATCACTATATTTACTATTTATGCTTTTATCATGCCTTAAAGATATTTCACAGTACAGTTTGGTTTTTATTTTCTTTATATTATATACATAATTTTCTATTTATTTGGAAAGTATGTTAGATTCCCTAATATAAGCAAGGATACAATTGCTATAGTCACACTTTATCCTAAATCCCTTTAACAATGTGACTGTATATGATTACATTATATTTCTTAATATATACTTTTATAAATTCAACTATTCTTATACTTCTATTGCTCAATTTATCAGCACAATGTTCTCCTTGGTTATAAAATAGGAAAGCATTAGCATATTCATACTCTCACTCTTTCTCTTTAAAAACTGTATTTGTATTTTCTTTATATTTTCAGTTTATTACATACACAGTCTCTTTAATCATCTTAATTGCCACGTTTTTGTCTTATATGCATGTAATATTCTTCTTAGCTGCATAACAAAGTATCACACATCTAACAGTTTAATATAACAAAACTTTCCTATCTCACAGTTTCTAAAAGTCAGGAGGCCCAGCTTGGCCTAGCTGAGTCCTTTGCTCAGGGTCTTACATACGGTGAATGAAGGCAGAAGCAGGGATTAGAGTTGCAGTTGAGGCTCGGTGTCCTGTCTTGCTTCACACTGCAAAATTTATTTCTTGCTGCTGGATGAAGTGACTTGCTTCTTTAAAGCCAGCAAGAAAGAATCTGACTTCTGTCTCTGACTCCTAAGACCTTTCTGAAAGGGCTCACCTGATTTGATCAGACTCATCCAAAATCGTCTTCCTTTCACTAAAGTCAACTTATTACGGGGCTTAATGACATCTGCTGATTTCCTTCACCTTAGCCATATGACAGAACAGAAGCAGAGGAGTAATGTTCCTACACTTTGCCACATTTTAATGTCAGAAGCAAGCTTCAGGCCTGCACACACCAAAAGGCACAGGATTTTTCAAGGGTGTGATCATGGAGTCTCACGTTATTATTCTGCCTACCACAAAACATAAGGCAATTTAGTTAATACCACTGCAAAGTCTTTTGCTGTCATTTCACCATTTCTTATTTGAAGTTTATCTTCTAATAGTTTCTTCAAGAAAGATTCTTGAGAAAGGCTTTCTTTGAGCTCTTAAATGCTTGACAGATTGATTTGTTACTTTTACATTTGAATGACAGTTTGCTGATTACTGATGCATACTTTAGTTTCTTGGGAGCTTTGTAGGCATTTCAAAAGTCCTTTACAGAGTTCACTGCTAATGATGGAAAAATGTTAGGCCAGCCTATTTTATATTGAAAGGTAGAATGATATTTTGTTTAACTGACAATGTATTTATTGATAAGATTTTAAATTAGTTGCTTCATTACGATATTTCTATATTGATCATTCTGTTGATTTTTTTCCAAGACAAAATATGTCCTTTCAATTGGTGATTTCAATACTTTTTAATGAAAGTTTTCCTGAATTTCATGTTGTTTTATATTTTTAAATTTACTTGTTAAAACTTTTTAGTTCTCTTGTATTCCATATTGCATCCTTTGTGCTGCCTCGAAGTGATTACTCTTTTTCCCTTGATATGATTTGATTTTTCTCTTATGATTCTTCTCGGGGTCAGCCAGTGCATAGCTTATTTATTTCTCTAGTTCTGACATATTTTTCCGAGATTTTGTTTGTCTGTTTTAATATTCTAATTTCTGCGATATTTACACATCACAGAAGTACAATGATACATAGTTTTATTTTGTATTTAAATGTAGCAGCAAAAACATTGGTCACAATGTTTACATTAATTGTTAGTAATTGTTTTGCTGACTCTTTCTTTCTTTCTTTCTTTCTTTCTTTCTTTCTTTCTTTCTTTCTTTCTTTCTTTCTTTCTTCTTTCTTTCTTTCTTTCTTTTTTGGCATAGTCTCACTCTATAGCTCAGGTTGGAATGCAATGGTGGGATCCTGGCTCACTGCAGCATCCACCTCCAGGGTTCAAGCAATTCTTGTGCCTCAGCCTCTCCAGTAGCTGGGATTACAGGCACTTGCCACCACGCCTGGCTAATTTTTGTATTTTTAGTAGAGATGGGGTTTTGCCATGTTGGCCAGGCTGGTCTTGAACTCCTGACCTCAGGTGATCCGCCCTCCTCTGTCTCCCAAAGTGCTGTAAGTACAGGCATGAGCCACCATGCCTGGCCTAACTTTTGTTTCCTAAAGAGTGTTAACATTATTTTTTTTCCTTTTTGTTTTTTTCTTCTTTTATCTTGTAGACCACATGCTTGACATCTTACATTTTACTTGTACTTTAATGATGTAACTACTTCCTGATATATGTTGCTTCCTGATCCAAATTTTATCAGGTGGAGCAGGGTCATTAACTAGCATAGCAGGAAATTTCGTTATGGAACAAGAGTATCTCTGAGGCCAGGCTTTTCACCTATATTTCTTCCAGACAAAAATAATCAACTGCTTATGGGAAGGATACTAACAGTGCAATATGGTTGCCTTCCACCAGTCTACTACACTCTGATACCCCTTCAATTTCTTCTTCTGAAACTTCTTTTAAATATCTATTTAGGTATCTCTATACCTCATAACATTGATCTTAACATTATGCCAATGTTAACATCCTGACATTTTGGTGCATTCATGGCAACTTCTTGAGTAGCGTCCTCCAGGATGCTAAGACTTTCTTCACTTGTTATCTTATCAAGCTTTTACTATTGTGCTTCTATTTCAAGAAAAAAAAAATATATATTGTGACCAATATTTTAAATTCTTTTTTCACTGTAATAAGTTCTTATTTCCTTCTATTTATTTTTTAGTTAAGTATTTGAGCATCACAAGCATATTTAATTTAAACGTGACATTAGACCATTTTGTGAAATCATGTCCATCTAGATTTAACTTACATACTACTTGTCAAGTTGTTTTTTACTTTCTTAGCATTAGTTTTTTTTGTTTGTTTGTTTCTGGCATTTTGGAATTCAGTATATTGTATCACAGGAAAAGGAGTTTCTTTTCTAAATTTATTCTTATTTTTTCAACTATGTTTTTGATTTACTTTCATTTCCTCCTAACCAATAGTTTTCTAGTATCTGTTCCATGACCTACTAATTTTTTATACTAGCGGCCTTTGTTGACATTTTACAACTTTGTTAATTTAATAAAATATGAGGCTTTCAACTCTATGATGGTAACTAGGGAGATCCACATTGAAACATAGATATTATCCTCATCTTTTTTCAGTTCCGAGACTTCAAGTGACATATGTTGCTTTAAATTGTTGCCTTAGGAGTACAGTTGCCAGATAAAATATAAAGTGCCAAATTAAATTTGAATTTCTACTAAATAGTGGACTTTTAAAAATTATAAACATGCTCCATTAGATTTGGTGGTCTTATTTGCTAAAAGTGGCACCCCTATAAAGAAGATGGTTTTACAATAATTTTGCTAGGCTCTTTTGCTGAGATAGGGAGCTTCACAGCCTATTAAGTTTGAGAGTAAAGCAGTGAGCCTCGCTTTTGTTCCCAACTGTCATGGTGCACATGTTGTCTATTACGCTGGAACCAAATTCTCAGTCGTCATTATATGCTTATGGGCCAAGGGCCCATGGTCTTTAACACTTGATACATTTAGTCTTGTTTTTTTCAACCTGGCTATGCCTTTTCAATTAGCTATATTTATAATATTTCTCTCACTTTTATGTATTAGGAGCTGAGAAAGGGCATTGCACGTCTATATACTATATTCTTCTGACCAGAAATGAATTATTATTTTAAGAAATAAAATTCATAGAAAACAAGTAAAGCATCACAATATTTTTCTTTTTTCTTTTATTTATTTTTTAATTTCAATAGCTTTTGGTTATAAGGATAAATTGTATAGTGGTGAAATCCAAGATTTTAGTGCACCTGTCACCGGATTAGTGTACATTGCACCAAATATGTAATAAATTATCCCTTGCACACTCTCCCACCCTCCCTCTTATGAGTTTTCATAGTACATTATATCACTCTGTTGCATGCCTTTGTGTACCCACAGCTTAGCTCCCACTTATTAATGAGAACTTACCATATTTGATTGTCCATCCCTGAGTTACTTCACTTAGGATAATGGCCTGCAGCTCCACCCAAGTGGCTCCAAAAGACATTATTTCATTCTTTTTCATGGCTGAGTAGTGTTCAGTTGTGTATACATGCCACATTTTCTTTATCCACTCATTGGTTCATGAGCACTTAGGTTGGTTTCATATCTTTGCAACTGTGAATTGGGTGCTATAAACATACACATGCAGGTGTCTTTTTGATACAATGATTTCTTTTGCATTGGGTAGACTCCTAGTAGTGGGATTGCTGGACTGAATAATAGATCTATTTTTAGTTCTTTAATAATACTCCATACTGGGCCAAGTGCGGTGGCTCACACCTCTGATCCCAGCACTTTGGGAGGTCCAGGTGGGCGGATCATGAGGTCAGGAGTTTGAGACCATCCTGGCTAACACTGTGAAACCCCATCTCTACTAAAAATACAAAAAATTAGCTGGGTGTGGTGGCACGTGCCTGTAGTCCCAGATACTCGGGAGGCTGAGGCAGGAGAATCACTTGAACCTGGGAGGCTGTGGTTACAGTGAGCCGAGATCCCACCACTGCACTCCAGCCTGGGTGACAGAGCAAGACTCTGTCTCAAAAAAAAAAAAAAAGAATACTCCATACTGTCTGATAGAAGTTGAACTAATTTATATTCCTACCAGCAGTGTGTAAGTGTTCTGTTTTCACCATATCCATGCAAACATTTATAGTTTTCTGACTTTTTAATAATGGTCATTCTTGCGGGAGTAAGGTGCTGTCTCATTGTGATTGTAATTTGCATTTCCCTAATAATGTGATGTTGAACATTTTTTCATATGTCTTCGACCATTTGTATATATTCTTTTGAAAAATGTCTGTCTGTGTCATTTGCTCACTTTTTGATTAATTAGCATTTTAATTAAGACCTCTGTATTTATTTTTGTTTTTGTTGAATTTGCTTTTGGGTTCTAAGTCATGAATTAATTTTCCAGGCCAATGTCAAGAATAGATTTCCCTAGGTTATCTTTATAAATAACCTAGAATTTTCATAGTTTTAAATCTTAGATTTAAGTATTTGATTTATCTTGAGTTGATATTTGTCTATGTTTAGAGATAGTGATCAAGTATTGTTCTTATACATGTGGCTAGACAGTTTTCTGATTATCATTTTAAAAATAGGGTGTCCTTCCCCTATCTTATGTTTTTGAATCCTTCATCAAAAATCAGTCGGTTGGTTGTAGGTATTTGGCTTTACCTCTGGGTTCTATTCTGTTCCATTGTTTTATGTGTCTACTCTTATACCAGTACCATGTTGTTTTGGTAACTCTAGCTTTCTAGTAGAATTTGAAGTCTAGTAGTGTGATGCTTCCAAATTTGGTCTTTTTGCTTAGAATTGCTTTGACTATTTGGGCAATTTTTTTTGGTTCTATAGGAATTTTAGGATCGTTTTCTCTAATTGTATGAAAAATGATGTTGGTATCTTGATAGGAATTTCATTGAACCTGTAGTTTGATTTGGCAATACGGCCATTTTCATTATATTATTGCTTCTAATCCGTGAGCACGGGATTTGGTGCCATTTGTTTGTGTCTTCTATGATTTCTTTCAGCACTGTTTTAAGTTCTTCTTGCATTCATCATTCATCTGGTTAAGTATATTTCTAGGTATTCTTTGTTGTAGCGATTATAAAAGGAAATGAGGTCTTAATTTGATTCTCTGCTTCGTTACTGTTTATGTATAGAAGTTCTACTTATTTGTGAACATTGATTTGATAGCCTGAGATTTTACTGAATTCATTTATCAAATCTAGGAGCCTTTTGGATTTTCTAGATATATGATCATATCGTCAGTGAACCGTGAAAGTTTGACTTCCTCTTTTCCAATTTGGATGCCCTTTATTTTTTTATCTTGCTTAATTGCTCCAGCAAGGCCTGGTGATAATAGGAGTGATAAGAATGAACAGGAGTGATAAGAATGGGAATCCTTTTCTAGTTCCAGTTCTCAGGGGGAATACTTTAACTTTTTCCTATTCGTCTGATGTTGGCAGTGGAACTGTCATATATGGCTTTTATTATTTTGAGGTAAGTCCCTCTATGTCTAGTTTGTTTAGTGTTTTTATCATAAAGGGATGTTAGATTTTATTAAATACTTTTCTGCATCTATTGAAACGAACATAAGGTTTTTGTATTTAATTCCATTTATATGACGTGTCATGTTTATTGACATGCCCATGTTAAACCATCCCTGCATTTCTGCAATGAAACCCACTTGAACACGCTATATTATCTTTTTGATGTGCTGCTTGATTTACTTAACTAGCATTTTGTTAAAGATTTTTGCATTTAAGTTCATTAGGGATATTGGCTTCAAGTAATGAATTAGGGAGGATTCTCTCTTTCTCTATATATTGAAATAGTTTCAATAAGATGGTCACCAATTCTTCTTTGAATGTCTGATAGAATTCAGCTGTGAATCCATCCTGCCCTGGGCTTTTTTGTTGTTTTGGGCAATTTTTAAATTACTGATTTAATGTCACTGCTTGTTATTGATCTGTTCAGAGTTTCTATTTTATTTATTTGGCCTGGGAGGATTATATGATTCCAGAAATTTTTAATTTCCTCTAGATTTTCTAGTTCATAGTAGTCTTGAATGATCTTTTGTATCTCTGGAGTCAGTTGTACTGTCTCCAGTTTCATTTCTAATTTAGTTTATTTTGCTTTCTCTCCTCTTTTCTTGGTTAATCTAGCTAATGGTCTATCAATTTCATTTATCTTTTCAAAGAATCATCTTCTTTTATTGATGTTTTGTATTTTTTTGTTGGTGTTGCAATTTCATTTAATTCTGCTGGATTCATTGTTACTTCCTTTCTTCTGCTAGCTTTGTGTTTAGTTTGACCTTGTTTCTCTAGTTCCTTGATTTGTGACATTAAGAGGTCAATTTGTGATATTTCAGACATTTTGATGTAAATATTTAGTGCTATAAACTTTCTTTTTAGCACTGCTTTTGCTATAACCCAGAGGTTTTGATAATTTGTGTCTCTATTATTATTCATTTAAACGATTTTTAAATTTCCAACCTGATTACATTGTTCAACCCAAAATGATTCAAAAGCAGGTTAATTTTCATATATTTGTATAGTTTTGAAGGTTCCTTTTGTAGTTGACTTCTAGTTTTATTTCACTGTAGTCTGAGAAGATACTTGATATGATTTCAGTATTTTAAGTTTTATTGAGACTTGTTTTCTGACCTATCATATGGTCTCTTTTGGAGAATATCCCATTATCCCATGTACTTATGAGAAGAATGTATATTCTGCACTTTCTGGATAGAATGTTCTATACATATCTGTTAGGTCTATTTGTTTTATTTATTGTTATTATTATTATTATTATTATTATTATTGAAACAGAGTCTCACCTGTTACCTAGGCTGGAGTGAGGTAGCATGATCTCAACTCACTGCAACCTCCTCCTCTGGGTTCAAGTGATTCTCCTACTTCAGCTTCCTGAGTAGCCAGGATTACAGGTATGTGCCACCATCCCCATGTAACTGTTGTATTTTTAGTAAAGACAGGATTTCACCATGTTGGGCAGGCTGGTCTTGAACTCTTGGCCTCAAGTTATCTGCCTGCTTTGGCCTCCCAAAGCTCTGGAATTACAGGCATGAGCCACTGCACCTGGCCTCCATTTGTTATACAGTGTAGTTTAAGTCCATTGCTTCTTTGTTGACTTTCTGTATCCATGATCTCTCTAGTGGTGTCAGTGAAGTCTTGAAGTTTCCCACCACTACTGAGTTAATATCTGTTTTCTGAGGTCTGGTACTAAATGTTTTATGAATCCAGGAGCTCCAGTCTTAGGTGCATATAAATTTAGGATTGTAATACCTTCTTGTTGGATTGATTTATCATTATATAATGATTTTCTTTGTCTTTTTTTTTCCTGTTGTTGCTTTTAAGTCTGTTTTGTCAGCAGTAAGAATAGCTACCCTGCATGCTTTTGGTTTCCACTTGCATGAAATATCTTTTTCCACCCCTTCACCATGAGTTCATATAAATCCTTACATGCTATGCATGTCTCTTGAAGACAACAGATACTGGGTTTCTGATTTTTTTCATTTATTCTGCTATTATGTGTCTTTTAGGTGGAGCATTTAGGCCATTTGCAGTCAAGGTTAATATTGAGATGTGAGGTACTTTTTTAGTGATCATGTTAATTGTTACTTAGATACTTGTTTTCCTCAGTGTATCATTATTTTATCAACCCTGTGAGTTTTATGCTTTCAAGAGGTTCTATTCTGGTGCACATAAACCTTTTGTTTCAGGATTCAGAACTCCTTTTAGAATTTTTTGTAGGGCTGATGTGATAGTGACAAATTCTTTCAGCATTTGTTTTTCTGAAAATGACTTGATTTCTCCTAAATTTTGTTTTGCTGGGTACAAAATTCTTGGCTGACAGTTATTCTGTTTATGGAGGCTAAAGACAGAACTCCAATTCTTTCTGGCTTATACGGTTTCTGGTGAGAAGTCGGCTGTTAGTCTCATAGGTTTTCTTTTGTATGTTACCTTGTGCTTTTGTCTCCCTGCTCACAGAATTGCTTACTTCATGTTTAACTTTAAATAGCCTGATGACTATATGCCTTGGTAAAAGTCCTGTTTGTGGTGAATCTCCCAGGAATTCTTTGAGCTTCCTGTATTTCAAATATCTAAATCTCTAGCAAGTCCAGACAATTTTTTAAAAATTTTTTCCTCAAATAAGTTTTCCAAATTTTTGCTTTCTTTTCTCTATCAGTAACACCAATTATTTTTAGGTTTGGCCATTTTGCATAATCCCATATTTCTTGGAGACTTGTTCAACTATTTTTTATTTTTTATTTTTGTCTGAGTATGTTAGTTTAAAATACTGGTCTTCAAGCTCTGAAATTCTTTTTTCTACTTGTTCTCATCCATTGTTGAAAATTTTGACTACATGTTATAATTTCTTAAATTTGTCTCTCATTTTCAGACGTTCTGACTGTTCTTCCCTTAAAATATCTATCTCTTCTGAAAATATTTTATTCATATCCTGAATTTTTTTAAATTTATTTATATTGGTTTTCACATTCCTCTGGTATCTCCTTGACTAGCTTAACAATCAACTTTTTGAGTTCTTCATCTGTTATTTCAAAGACTTCATCTTGATTTGGATCCATTGCTGGAGAGTTCTTGTGATCTTTTGGGGGAGTTATAGAGCCCTGTTTTGTTGTATTACTAGAATTATTTTTCTGGTAGACTATTTTTTCTAATTATTCTTGAATTTATTTCTTATTTGACTTTTTAAACAAATTCTCTTTTTCTCTCTTAAGAATATGACTTTAATGTTTATAGTTTATTATGCCTTAATTTGACTTTCAGGAGTAAAAACTCTGTATGATAGCTTTTTCAGATTCTGGTTGTAGTTGCTGTGCTTGGTGTGTGAGCAAGTTCACTGTTTCCTATGAAGTTGTAATGGCAGAGATATCGCGAAGCTGACTTTTTTTCCCTGTCATTTTCACTGTTTAAATTTATTTATTTTTTACCTGTTTTTTGTTTACTGTGTTGAAAAGTTCAGGGAGGATGTCCCTGTGTACAAACCAGTTGTGACTAAAGAAGGTGGGTAAATGCAATGGCCAATGCTGAGCCAAGGTCCCAGCCTTGACAGAGGTGGCTGAGGGAGCTCTCAGTGAAATGCACTGAGGTCTTACCATGGGGAAGGGTGGGAGCCACCTCAGATCCCCTGACAGGTCAGCAGGAAAGTGAGCCACCTCCTAGACACATTTTTGACCCAGTTCCAGCTATTTAGATCAGGTAGTATCCTCTTTTCATCTGCAGGAATGTTGATGTTCCAAATAGAGAGGAACTGTGACTCTACCTCTCATGCATGCCTGAACCTGGAAGGTGTTTCACTTGTGGGGTGGAGTGTCTTTCCAGAAACAAAAAAGTGGTCTAGAAAGGCTGTCTATAGGTGCACCCATTCTGAGCTTCCATGGAAGAAGTCCCAGTTGTGTCTGCAGTGGTTGACATCAGGAAAAAGAAGTTCCTTTCTTCAAGACTCTTCACAAGTGCAGAGCTACATGTCTGCTAGGGTAGAGCTGCAGACCTTCCCTGCTAAGCCCAGCACTGCAACTTTGCCTGTGCTGAAATAAACTTCCTGTCAGTGGAAAAATCTGAAACTCATGGCCTACCATCCAGATTATTTTGTTCCGCAGAGTCTTCACTTGATGCGGCTCACCCCCCTTCCCTTAGGAGAAAGATTCCCTGAGAACCAGACTATTATGGATGCTGCTGCTCCTTGAGGTCTAGCCTCTCAACGGGGCTGACACTCCAGGCTGGTATTGAGGAATGTCTGCAAGGTGTCCAGTAATATGACCAGTTCTGATGGGGGTGTCAGGGGAGTGACATAGACTCTGTGAGATTCTTTGGCTGTAAATAGCCATACTGTGTTGGCTTTCTCAGATGTTAGTTGTAGTAATAATGAACTTGTCACATGGACAGACTCAAGACCTTCTGGTTAGCTAGGGTGATGAAGGCAATGATAGCTGAAGTCATGCACAAGTTTTATCCTTCCTGAGTGCAGTTATTCTACCTGTAGATGCTGTATTAGATTATATTGGTTGGCCTCTAGCCAAGAGTTGGTGCTTGCAAAAAGCACCAGCTGCCATAGAAGCAGTGCGATTTGTGCTTGCTTTATATTACCCAGGGATATATGCTGATTTCTCTCAAAAGTTTCTGTCCTTTATATTAAGCTATGAGGGTGAGTAAAGGGACAAATCCAGGTGAAGCCTGGGTCAGGCAGGTCCGTACTCTGGCTCTTCACATATAGGTACATGAGGCCCTTTTGGGAGTTGGGGATGGTTCTCTGGCCACTGGGATAATGTTGCAGGAAGGAGTGTACCTGTGTCTGCTGCACAGAAGAGTTCTCACAGGGAGTGGGGAGTAGCCGGTGGCCATAAGCTTCACCCAGCTCCCACGCACTTGGCAAAGCAGGACTCTCACCCACAGTGTTCACTAACGGCAGCTAGCTGAATTCCAAGCCAAGACATCAACGGTCAGAACTCAGAAGTGTCCCAGGCAATAAGCCTTTCTTTTAGAGACAGAAAGTGTGGCTTTCAGGCCATACCCTTCCCCTTCCCCACAAAGCCCAGGTACCCACCTCCTGTGCCATGACTGCAGCTCAATTCCCACTTGCCCCCCAGTTCTGGCCAAGGGAGTTTGTCCTCACTGAAGGTTATATTTTACATTTTAGTTGGGAGTTTATTTCAATCTGCAACTGCTGCCTAAGTTAGTTTGCAGACTTCCACAAGGTCACCTGTGAGTAGAATCAGGAATGGCTTTCCTCAGTCCACACTGGAGACTGGGAATGTGTGCAGAGATCTTTGTGCCACTTCTCCTACTTTTATATTTCTCACTGCTCTCTGTATCAGTTCCAGCACTGGGGGCAGGGTTGAGGCCTTCCACGGTGGGCTGGATTGCCAGGTTACCTGGTGGAGGGCTTATATCCCCCAACCAAGGGACTTACAGTTTCTACCCAGTTCATGATGTAGGCTGCAGCCTGCTGCTTCTTTCAAAGGGTCTGTGGATTTCTTTCAATTTTCCTGTTAAATTCCTGCATTACTTCTTGGAAAAAAGTTTTAAAACATGACTCTCTATACACGATTTTGTCTTTCCACATGGGAGAGAAATGCTAAAACTGATTCCAATCAGTCATCTTGGAAAAAAAAAAAAGCATCATAATATTTTCAAAAGGTATCCAGTTATCTATGGAAATACATAATATTTTCTGTAAATATATGCAAAAAATAAACATAATTCCATAATGAAATCTAAAATCAGTCTGACATATTATTAAAAATTCAAGTGTTAATATTTGCTATGGAATCATAAACCCAGTAAGTATTTGGGAGAACTTATCATTTACATTCTCCTTTGTGTATAACACTGAACTTTTATGAAGTGTTTTATTATTAGGCATTAACTACAACATTGCCTTTTAATGGAACCATACATCTTTAATTACAGTTCAATATGTTGCTGACTTAAATTGCTTTTGGACTAAAACAATTCTATTACAATATACAGTATGAAGAAGCAATTTATTTTTTCCTAAAATAAATATTCTAATTTCAAAACATAAAATAGATACATGTTGCAGCACATGTCATTTTGGGGAGAAAATTAGTAAGACATTATCTTTTCTGCCAAAAATATGCTTACCTCCACCTTGTATTGTTATTCACCTGTTTTTTACTAACAAGAGAAAGCCAGAATAGGATAAAGTGGAAAAGGAGGTAGACTTTAAAGGTCAGTGATTTCAACCACAAATAAAATCAGAATTTACTTTCATTGCATACATAGTAATTTTAACACAAGAACAAGAATAATAGCAGCAGCAGCAACAACAAAAAAAACCTTTGAATGTGCTCTATTTTTTAAAAGTACCTAAAAATATAGGTAAAAATTATCTTTACATTTTATGTGTATGTGCATTTAACTCAGTTTATATGGAACTTCATATATGTGTTCATCTGTACATTTCTGTGATTTATCATATGTAAAATTTAAGAGCTATGACGGTTAAGTGCAGATAGAATAGCAGACTTATTTAATCTTAATATTTTTAATTTGACCATAGAAAATATATTGTAGTAAGATGGAAACTGGGTTTGAATATATCTTCACATTCAATTTCTTAGTTTTTCAAATAACTAATTTTCTAAGTCTTTGTATGACCTTATATAAAAATTGAAAAATCTTGTACCTAACTAATAAGAATTAATTAAAACATGGAAGTACCTTGCTTGGTAACATATGCCTGGGTCATAGTAAATATATAAATAATGGATTTTTTCTTGTCCTATTTCTATTCTAAATAATTTTTATGTAAATTTATAATGAATACTTATTAAGAAGCATATTATGCTAAATGTTTCTCCTATTATTCACTAGTGGTGATGTCAGGTAAATATATTAAATATATTTTCTCTTTTAATCTAGATTCTTATGCAGGAACAGTTTTCTGTAAAAGTTTGGTTTTCTTTTTCACTGTGACTTTTTATTTCATTGAGTGCATCTTTTTTTTTAAAGTTTTTGCTGTAATCTAACTACACACAAACTATTATTTGTAAAAAAAAAAATTTGATTCTGATGAATAAGCAGACTATTTTTAAACACAATGAAAGATAAATTCCATGAGAAAAATAATTTAGATGGTCAATTATTTTATGTAGTTAAATCACAGCAACAAAGAAAATATTACATAGAAAAAAATTAAATACCCATATTTTAAACTTTGATAATGAATTTCGAATATTGGTCACAAAACAAATAAGGAGAGTTTTCATTATTGTACATTCAGTATGGGCATGTACAGAAAAGCAACTGCCATCTTGTTCTTTTATTAGCATTATAGTGTGATTTTTTTAATTTTTCTTTTTTCAGTAATAATATAGCAAATAGCCAATGCTTAAAAACAGACAAAGTAGGATTAGCAAAATAGTGTAAACAGAGATTAGCTATATAATGAACACAGATGGTGTGGTACCAAAAACAGGCAAATGTGGATTACATTTGGGACAATAAAGGAAACAAATACAACATATTTAAATTCCCATCTGTATACATAAATTCAATAACTAGACTGGGGTGATATTTTTTACTTAATAAAGCCTGTATCAACTACTCTAAGCCTTACTAGGGAATGCAAAGATGAAGAAAAAATAAAGACGTTTCTCATGTGAAGAAATACATATATATTATATTAGAGAATGTCACATACTTGAAATATGTAGATCAAGCTTGTCCACCTCACAGCCTATGGGTCTCTTGTGGCCCAGGATGTCCTTGAATGCAGCCCAACACAAATTCGTAAACTTTCTTAAAACATTATGAGAATGAGTTTTTGTGATTTTTTTTGTTTTAGCTCATCAGGTATTTTAGTGTTAATGTATTTTTTGTGTGTTGCAAGATAATTCTTCTACTTCCACCATGGCCCAGGGAAGCCAAAAGATTGGACTCCCCTTATGTAGATGATTAGGAAAGGAGAAAATTGCTTTCTAAATCAAAACATAGACATTACATATTACATAGATATTAGAAAGTCTGCTTTACCCACATTTAAACTCTGCCTCTAATATATTTATACAATAATATGTAGGGAACTCAAAAATATTCAGGAATGTTCTACAGCTACCTAAAAATAACTTGCATTTCCCTTTAAGGGTGGCAAAAACCATGTTGCCAGTGAAATAATTACTTCAAAGTAATCTCAAAATTTCAAATGAAAAAGGACATCCAGAAACAATATCTACTATATAATATTCAAAATTAACACGCTCGTGTGTGTGTGAGTGCACATGTGTATGCGTAAGTGCAGAAAACATGCATACCAATGAAACCCTATTTGCTGGCTTATATTTTCTGCTGTTTGGTACTTACTATGTGTGTGTTTGTGTGTGTGCGTGTGTGTGTGTGTGTGTATATATATATATATATGCACATCTACATATGTATAATGTCCTGAAAGTATATATAATATTATCTTAGAATTAGACATTATAAACGGTAAAAGTTTTTTTTTCCAGAATTAATGAGGTATGTTAATCTTTAAGGTACGTTAAATTTTAAGGTATGCTAACTAAGCCCAAATTGAAGAAGAGTAGTAATCAGTCATTGAAACTGTGTCCCACAGTTTAGATAAGAATTGTTTGCCCCCAAGTCCCATGTTGCAATTTGATCCCCAATGTGAGAGACGTGGCCTGGTGGGAGGTGTTTTGTTCCTCGGGGGAATTACTCGTGAATGGCTTGCTGCCATTCTCACTGGAGTAAGTGAGTTCTCATTTTAAGTTCCCACAAGTAGAGGTTGTTGAAAAGAGCCTGGCACCTCCTCCAGTCTCTCTTTTGCTTCCTCTTTCACTATGTGATCTGCAAGTTTTGTCTCCCCTTCACCTTGCATTGTGAGTGGAAGCAGCCTGAGGCCCTCACCAGATGCAGATGCTAGCACCATGCTTCTTGTACAGCCTGCAGAACTGTGACCCAAGTAAAACTCTTTCCCTTATAAATTATCCAGGTGCAGGTATTTCTTTATAGAATACAAATGGCCTAGGACACTATATATTTATTTTAGTATAAAGATGCTCATCCAAGCCTAGGGATAAAGATTAAAGATAGAAAATTTTAAAAAGACTAAATATAAATGGAATAGAATTAAAGAGAAAACTATCTATTTTGTAGTATTCATACTTTTAAAAAGTACAGTAGAAAATCTTAATAATATCAGGTAAATATTTATTAAATATTTTAAATGTCTTATGTAGAATTACAAAATACGCTTTGTGCATCACTGCATTTTAAAACATGACAGGACAGTCATTTTTTTTTTCAAAAATGATGAGAATCTTTGCCACGTTTATATTTTATGAAAAGTTCTATGAAAAGTGAAATTTTAGTCCATCAGCCAGATGGTTTGTCGGAAAGATGCCAAATTGCCGCCTGCTTAATAATAGATGCATTATTAACCGTATTATTTTTTTTACTCACATTTGGCAAAATGCAGAAAGAAAAGTTATTCAATGTAACTGTTTAACTTGAAGAATTTAATGGTATGCCATTTCTGACAACAGAGAAGATCCTTGTTTTTCATAAAAAAATATTTATTTTTAAGGACAGAATACCAAAGCTCAAAATGTACTGTGTGGTATGAGTGTTCACACTATTGTAACCCTTTCACTTTTTATTACTTCCAGAATATATTTTCGGATTCAATCTTTCACCTATGTGCTACTGTGTTTCTATCAATGTACAAAAATCTGAAGAACATTTATATCGAACGTCTTAAATACAGAAGTTTTATAACGTTCCTTCCAGAAATTTGATTGTCAAAGTAACTTAGACAAGCTGATATTTCATGTATTTGTACAAATCATATTACAGATTTGCACAAATATTAAGAGATTTAATGAGAATTTGCACTGATTACCAATACATTTTAATACCCCTGTAGCTATCATAAAAGCCTGGCTATTTAACATCAACTATGCTAATATATATCATAAGCACAATAAAATCATTAAATTCTTACAAACTAAAAACATTTTTTATCTTTGAGCACAATTTGTGCAGAGACTTTTTATTGTTTTATTTTAATTTTTTTCATAATTTCAACTTTTAGATGTGGGGGGTACATGTGCAGGTTTGTTACTGGAACATGGAAGGATCCCATCACCCAGGTACTAAGGTACTAAGCACATACTTAGTTGTTGGTTTTTCACCCCCGCTTCAGCCTCCCTCTAGGAGTCCCAGTACCTATTGTTGTCATCTTCATGTCCATGAGTATCGCTGGTTTAGCACACGCTTACAAGTGAGAACATGTGGTATTCGATTTTATGCAGACTTTTTAAATAGACAATATAAAACAAAACATGGAATTTAAAAAGTCGTCAAGTAGAGTTAGGTTAAAAGATTCTTAAGATTTTTATTATGAACGTATATTTGAATAAATATGAATTTTCTGTGCTTTTTTCTCTTTTATGCACATAGTATTCAAATACTGTGCACAGTAATTACTGAAGTGGTTTTTGCTGTTTGACATCTATTATGTACATATTCATAAATGCTGTATGAGGTTTGCTACCTGTCAGCTTCTCCTTCCAAATAAAACATTTTAATTATTCAGAAAGTTTTATTATTAAAACAAGGCACAGCCACAGCTTTCCCCCCTCCTCTCCTTTTTCTTCTCATGGGTAAAGTATATTGGTTTCAGTTTCAAAAGTGGGACATCTGCAGGCCTGGAATACACAATTTAAATAATACAAAGAATTTCAAATATTAATAACACTGGACTCATAGCTAAAGTATATGAATGATAAACTGTTTTAAAAAGTGATGTTGCTATTTATAGATTTTGAGATACTCGCTTATAGTTCTTGAAAAATTACAAATCTAAAATATTGACTTTATTTCCTCAAGCTGTTAAAACTTTCACAAGTTATATTCTGAAATCCAGACCTTTCCCAGACTCTTTTAAACTATTTTATCAATCCATTCCTTAATTTTCTCCTCAAAACAAGTTTATTTCTACATTATTTATAATTTTTCCCACTCTGTTCAGCTAGTAGCTCAATAATGACTTTTGCTGAATTGTTACAGCTGTGTTTGCTAAATAATTCTACTCAATCAAAGTCTAACAACATTCTCTGCCTATGTGTTAAGCTTCCATTACCACATAGAATTTTAAATCAAGGGTATTTGATCAGTATGATATGTGATTTTTTAAATAAAAATACTACTTAAAACAGAAAGGAGAATCTCATATTAGTCAGAGACATTATAAGTATATGTTGATCATTAATATTATTATGTAAACATTTGTTTCTTCAAAATAATTTCTCAAACACACCTCAAATATTTTCTGTGTAGTGTATTAAGGTGCTTAGAATTATTTCTACCTCTAGAGAAAATGAAGACAGTAGTACCACTCTATAAAGAAACTATGGAAAGGAGAATTTTGTATGTAAATATTTCAATCATATGTGTGTATGCTCATATATGTTTACTATGTATTTCCATACACAGCCATTGTATTCATCACTTTTTAAAAAATTATATTAGCCGGGCGCGGTGGCTCAAGCCTGTAATCCTAGCACTTTGGGAGGCCGAGGTGGGCAGATCATGAGGTCAGGAGTTCGAGACCATCCTGGCCAACATAGTGAAATCCTGTCTCTACTAAAAATACAAAAAAATTAGCAGGGCGTGGTGGCAGGCGCCTGTATTCCCAGCTACTCGGGAGGCTGAGGCAGGAGAACGGCGTGAACCCGGGAGGTGGAGCTTGCAGTGAGCCGAGATGGTGCCACTGCACTCCAGCCTGGGAGACACAGCCAGACTGTCTCAAAAAAAGTAAAATAAAATAAAAATAAAAATTATATTTTAGAAGATATTTGGTGTCTAATCTCCACCTTCATGGTTTATTATTTCAATGGCTGCCTGTAGGATCTTTTGCCACTTTTGGAGTCACTGTACTTTTAAAACAGTGGTGGATTAAGCATATCCTTTCTCCACACCAGCCGTAAATTTTTCAATAACTTTTGGTTCAATACTGTTTTTGAGACTAGTTCCTAAGCTTTTTCAGTAACTTTCTACCCTTGGATTTGGGTTTAAATGGCAGATATTTTTTCCCAAAAACTATATACAAAACATATTTTTATCTTCTAGAAGATAAAATCAATTAATAGTCTTCAAATCCATTGTAATGTTAAGAATTAGATACTGAGTATATTTTATCTTAAAAAGAAAAATACAAGATGAGTTTCATAAAAGTTCCACTACCATCCTTAGGAAGAAGTAAATCTATATTAATATTTAAGATATATAAAATAAACATGGTTTACTTAAACAGTTAATTCAAGATAAATTTGTACATCGTGACAAAATCTGTTTAATGTTCTTATTTCTAGTAGTTTTACATTTTTGCAATGAGAGAAAATTTCATCCTTCAGATGAGTAGCATGGGAGAAAACAGGTTATTGACAATATAATCTGGATCTAATAGAAAGAACTTGGAAGAAGTGAACTATTTCAGGGGCAGGACCCCAGAAAAAAATGACATGCATCTTGCATTCATCAGATATTTTTTTGGGACTCTACAGAAACCTGTTAGCTTTCCCAGTAAGATGAAAAAATGATCCTAATTTCCCAGTAAGAACAAAAAATGATTCTAGGTGCAAGTGTTGGCTTGGTCTTTGGCCAAGTCCATACATTAATCAATATCTCAATGGTTCTCAGCCAAATTTA